>NC_051209.1:966740-1076899 GCF_015220075.1 Falco rusticolus | reverse complement strand
CAGCACTGGACACAGTGCTCCAGATTGCAGGAGGGGGCCTGGAAATCAGGACCATAAGTACCAATCAGTTAGCTGAAAGGAATGTGCTCGAGCTTGTAGGCCACAAACCCTGGGAGGACAAGGAGTGTGAATAGATAACAATCAACAGGATGAGTCATGCCGAGAAAAGATAAGGGAATGAGGCACAGATGGCCCAAGGAGAAGTAACACCTTGCTGTTAATTGATGACTGTAAACACTTACTTAAAGTGTCCTTTGTGGTTAACCACCAGTCAGGGATTGCCTAGTATGTAATGCTTAGCTTAAAGAACCAATCTGTTTAAAGCGCGCAGCTTCTGAAAACATATATAAACTCGTGATTGTGTACAATAAATCGACATTTGCTTGCATCAAGCAGCATCCCGTCTCTCCATCGCAGCACCAGATGTGCCTCACCAGGGCAGAGCAGAGGAGGAGGAGGAGGAGGATCCCCTCCCTCGACCTGCTGGCCATGCTCCTCCCAATGCACCCCAGGATCCAACTGGCCCTATGGCCACCCAGGCACGCTGCTGGCCCATGGGCAACTTGCACTCCCAGGCCCTTCTCTGCAGAGATGCCCCCCAGCAAGTTAACTCTCATCCTGTGCTGGTGCACGGGCTGTTCCTCCCCAGGGGCAGGACATTACAGTTGCCTTGGTTGAACTTCATGAGGTTCCTCTGCCCAACTCTCTAGCTTGCCTAGGTCTGGCTGAACGGCAGCGCAGCCTCCTGGGCTGTCAGCAGCTCCTCCCGGCTTTGTATCATATGACAGCCCCTACCTACCACCCCAGCATCAAACTCTGATCCATCTTTTCCCAAGCAGGACATTGTTAGAAGCCTTTTAGCTTGAATTTTTGGAGCAGGAGTTAGCAGATGTTTATAATTTCTTCTCCACAAAGTTCAACCCATCATCTAATCTTCTGTAAGCAATGGTTTGCTGTGATTTAGAGGTTCACTGGCTCTCCTGCTATGTGGAGAAGGATGCCTGAGTGCCATGAACTGTAATGCTAATGAGCATAGTGCAATGTCTATGGTAGGAAATTTATCCTCTTTATTATAGGAATCACCAGGAGAAAGTGCATAATCTTTTTTATTATTTTTTACGTGAGCAGTCAGATGCTTTATACATATGGTCTCTGAACTTAAAGGTTTGGGGTTTATTATGCATCTCATTTAATTTTGAAATCAATTGTGATATTCCTTTTTTCTGAAAGAGGAAACAGTTTTTTAAAATGAGTCACAGCAAGTTACATAGTCAGAGATGATACTAAGGTAAGAATGGAATGTCAAATAATTCTTTTATTTTTTGTTACAAACTTTTAAATTACTGAGTGACACGAAATTATTATTTTTTATGTTTTAGTCTGAATAAAATATTCAATTTCATCTAGGGCCAGTGCTTCTTATTTCATTTTCAGACTGTATGGAAATGAAAAAAAAATAGAAATGAAATTTCTAAAGCAGTTGATTTGAACTGATAATTAGAATATTTCAGTTAAATATGCATGTCAAAGCAAAATTAGGGTTCTTTTTAAAATAAAAAAATCTTTTTGCCTGAAAGAATTCAGCAGAACAGATGTTTATTTCCTAAACATTTTGATCAACTAAAGTATGCATTTATAGCTTTTTATTTTTTATAGTAATGTTTTGGATGAAACTAAAAAGTGCCTGCTTTCAGCAATGGAACTGTTGTCTTCCTAATTTGTGGACAGATGGTGGATTTCATGTGTGCTCTGTTCTATACCTCTCTTAAATGAATTGGCTTTAGTTTTCTTCTCTTGCAGCGTTTAATAAGTAGCTATATTTATCTTAGATTTTTCCTCCTGCTCTGATTAAGGCAGAGGCCCTTAGGAAAGTCAGTGGGTGTTGGAGTTCTAAGACATAAGACAAATACCTGAAGACTGGGATGAGACATGCAACCACCTGCAGACAGAGCTGACACAGGCACGGAAGGATTTTTTCTTCCCTTTTTAATCACAGCACCTTTTGCCGTGTCTTTTGCTGTGTGGCTGTCCTCACCTTTCATGTGCACCTTCCTTTATAAGTTTGGAGATAAAAGCGCCTGCCGTGGCAGTAGTCCTTGCTATTGTCTTCTATGTGAACAGGAGTAAATTTCTCTTCAGTTCATTGCATAGACTAGTCAGATCTTCCATCCTCTAGGTGTTAATAGGCTCCTAGACAGCTACAGATTGGTGAAGAGAGGCATTATAATGCTTTATTAGAAAGTATGCGGGACCACGATGAATAGTTGCCATACGTGGCATTATTACACAGAAAATTGCGCACCGAACTTGGACCAGGCATTCATTCAATCCCTCCAATTGCAGCTGAAGTTCAAAGGATGCAGCAGGTATACAGGAATTTATCCTGCTGGCTGTGAAGCAGTATTCAGAAGCACTCAGCATCCAAACTATGAAAATCGTTTTGAAAATCAGACGAAAAAATCTACTGAAAAGCGAGTGTCACGGTCAAAACAAGACTAATCAAGACCAATATCAAAAGGACAACAATAGGGTGACAAAACTTGTTCAAGATGTCCGCTTGTGGGAAGCTGTTAAAGTTGTAAATGATAGATGGGGGGTAAACGGATGCCCCAAAATAACTGCTTTTTGCCCAGCGGCTCCTTCCTTGATTCCCTCATTAAAGGGACCAAATGACTCAAAAACCCCAGCTCACTTCCCAGGACAACCCATTCTGGTGGCACTTCCTACTGTGGGAAACGTACCACTGGTACTGAAAACCCCACTGAATGCATGTGCTTGGGAAGCCTCTGATGCCCTGGGAAAGGAACATAAGATAAATACCCGCTGGATAATACCATCGTTTTAACTCTTTTTGCCTCAGGGAGGCAAGCTCTGTTGTTTTATTTTTGCAGGAGAACTCCGAGGGATAGCTTCTGGGAGGCCATGGAAACTGGACTAAAACCCCGACTCAAAAAAGACATTTTTGATCAAAACAGATTTTATATGTGTGTATGGGGGGAGGGACGTTTAGATGTTTAGAATGATCAATAGTGGACTTGGACCATTTGTGTTCTTTTGTATCCTCTCTCTTGGCTATAACCAAGAGCCTGATAACTGGCCTTGGAATCATCCCCTGAAAAAACACACTGGAATATTGGGAAGTGTAGATTCAAAGACAGAACTAGCTATGGTGATTTTTCTGAAAATGAGGTATACCAAAGGAATCAGTGGGTCGGGATGATGTAGACAAGTTGCCCGACTGTGGGGAATTAGGAGATAAGATAAAAGTAGGGTGTCAAATATAAATGCAGGGATAACACCAAAATTTCAGGAAACACCCTGATTAATGTCAGAAAGGTAGGTAAAGAATTTACCCTTCTAAATACAACGTGCTTTAATTCACGGGAATGTTGGCACAATTTTACCTTAACCGAGCCTTTTAATATGCCTAGGACAGGCCCAAGAACAGCTCTGACTTGTAAGATTAAAATAACAATCATGCTAAACTGTTCCTCCCACCACACAGTTATAACGACCCATTAACGCTTGATCCAAAATTAACTACACCCAATCCAAAAATTTTTGAAATTGGACCATACATAATCAGAATACAGGTCAGCAACAAATGTTGTTTAATCCAGAATGGTCTCTTAAACGTTGAGTTGTTGATGCAAGTTAATGTTTCAGATATTCAGCCAGCCTGCTCTTCTTTCCTAAAACCCTCTTACGAGGGATGGATAACCTGGCTGGGAAACGGACACCTTCTGAGAAACGGACTGGAGAGACCTAACTGGTGTTTTGGGAACAGGATTGGGGGTTCTGAATGGCATTGACTCAGAGAACAAATTGGCACTACAGCTAATGATCTGGCAGGATTGCAACAACCTTTGCAATCTTCTCTATTGGCTCTGGGAACTAACCAGTGGCAGTTAGCAGATGTGCTACCAAAATGGGAAAAGGTGAATGGAAGATCACAAATTGATTGTAGACACTTGGTATAATCCAAAATAACCTTTCTCTGGCTCTTAGTTGTATCCAGGCTCAATTATAGATACAATAAGTGGCTGCCTCAATTATTAAAGAAGGTGCAGGAGGCACTTTTCCCACTGAAATTCGGAAAGTAGTCTGGGACAGTGCCACCGACTTTGAGAGGAAACTCCAATCCTGGTGGAATTTGGTAAACTTTACTTATAACCCCACCACAAACATTGCCACCACTTTTGTATTGACGATATCCCATGTGTCAATAAATGTAATCTACCCCATTATTGCCTTAGGATTGAACCACAATGGAACCATACTCTATCCTTTCGAGCATAGAGTATGGGCCCAAAAGGTGGATGAGAAATGGCAAACTGTAGATTTGGAATCTTGTATCGTGCGGGAACAACAAGGGTTCATCTGCGAAGGCAATACAATCAGGCACAGGACATTTGTTTAGACACTACACAGAATATCTGTCATTTTGAATTCGTCCTGACATGACCCTGAAACAGTGCTTGTATATATGGCAAAGGTTGTGCATGTTTGAGAACTGCTTGTAATTCTATCTGTAGATATAGTGATTGTGGATACTAAGAATCATTCAAATTTTTGTGTTTGCAATTTTATTAACATCACTGGATGTGACTTCTCCTATTTAGCCCCAGTCACATCTCACCAGCTCTTGAAATCTAATTATACACTGATTCAAATTGCAGCCTGTACCCATTGGAATGAATCTCACCTTGGTAAAACAACTGTTACAGCATCAAGACTTGATCAAGATTCTGGAAAAGGTTAGAGAAAACAGACAGAAAACCCTGATAACTGTCCATCACAATGTGGAATAAATACCGTGTCTTGAGAAGATGAGAAAAGATGCAGAATAGATGGTGGGACACACTTTTGGATGGTCACAGACTGCTACTGGCATCTTGAACAAGTTTGTCACCCTATTGTTGTCCTTTTGATATTGGTCTTGATTGGTCTTGTTTTGTCAATGATATTGTATGTCTTAAATAGGAATAGTAAAACAACTGACATTTGACATCTGAATCAATGCACATAACTTTCTGACTATCCCCTCCAATGTGGACATCCCTAAATCTATTGACACAAGGAAAATTGTGTAAGACCTAAGTAGATTTATTTAGTAATTTTTATGAATATAATTTGATTATTGTAAATTGTTTGATATAAAGTTGATTATTTTTCCCCTTCTTTTACTGTCTGTCATTTCTCCTTTCCCCTTTTTTTCCCTATCCTCTTTTTCCCCTCTTAGAGGGTTATATCGCTGCCACGTAGTCCTGATAACAATGTTGAGCCACGGGTGGTGTAAGAGTGGTCTAAAGAGAATGATATTGTCTCAACATTGCTAACAGAGACCTGGAGATTGAATGTGCCTCATGGACGCCGAGACCCTGAAGGAGAACTGCATGGTACGAGGAGTACTGTGCGCTCCCTGATACCCGGCGCTGGAAGGAACAACTACGATAAGGTCGCATAACAACTGTTGTCGTTACAACAGACCATAACATGCGTGATAACCTTGCTCGAGAAGGCAGAGACTGACAACAATCCATGGGCCAGAGGAGGAGCAACGTGTTGCTCAGCATAAAAGAGGACTCTTAGCAACCGAATTTTAGGAGATCTCCCCCACCAAGGATCACGACGATCGGAAGGACCGGCGGGACGCTGCCTGGACCTGGGACCATAGGGACGCCTTGGACCCGTGGTGGTAGCTATAATCCTCTTTCCTTTTTCTTTTACTTTATCTTTTCCTTCACTTTCTGTCTTTTACCTATCACATGCCGCTTTACGGGCAAACAATAAAATTGTGCTGTTAATTGAAGCATAACCCCTTGGTGTGGTCACCTTGATTTTTGCACTTCGAGATCATAGTTAACGAGCCATCATGAGTCCACTGAGTGGACCGTGACACCTGGCCTATAGTCATTGTCAGAGTCTGCCTGATACAGAATGGGTGATATGATAATAAAAAGCAGCTGGGTTTTTTGTAGCTTTTAAGTGTTTTGGTTGGAAACGAGGATTGAAATCTGTACTCAGATGAAGATGATTTCATTTCCTATGAGTGCGTCTTACCTGCCAACTACAGCTTGAAGTTCTCCAGCACCTTCTATCCAAGTGGAACAAATGCCTCATGGTCAGAGAGTGAGCAAGAGGAAGTATAACCCTTAATTTCACTGGTTCATTCAACAAAATGAGTCCCTGGGTTATGTATTCACGTTGATTAAACTGTCCTCAAAGAAAATACATGAAGGTGATAGGCAGAAAAACTGGAAGCCAGACCTCTCTTCCTACCCTGGGACTCCCACTGCTATTCCGGAGAAGATTCGTGAACTCATCCTCATCACTTTTCCAAAAATAGACCTAGGGCCCTTAATTAAGTCCCTGGATGCAGAGGTGAGATGCAGAGAAATAGAATTCCCAGAGCAGAAGCTGCTGAGCCAAGAGAGGTTTACATCAGTCAGCAGCACCCGTCAGACCTAGACCCGGCAGCCAGCTCAGTCACAGGCACCGCCGCCAGGCTGGCTCACAGCTTGAGGAGCGACATCCACATTGGGGCAGTTAAGCTATTTCACCACAGATGACTGGAGCAATTTATTTTTTTTTAATAGGAAAAACTACTGTCTTTAAATACCTTGCTGGACTCTGAGCCCCAGCATTGTTCCATTTGCTTTGGCAGCTGACTGCATCTTTGTAATTGCCTTTGGATAATTTCTAGTTCCTAGTCCTACAGGTGGCTTTTTTGAGAGCAATCCCTTCTGAGGAATGAAGAAGTCCTTTAGGTTTTTAAGGTACAGGGAAGGCACTCTATAGGTTACTTGTAGAAGCTCAGCGAGTGTCAGGAGTTTTATGCCAAGTCTGTTAAGGTGGTTCAGCTTTTTTTGAAATGCTAATGAAAAAAAGTAAAAAAAAAAAGCATTTATGTGTTGCTTTTTGAGTATCATGGGTCAATCTTACAAATTGTCCCTATCTGGTATTTTTTACTGAAATATTTTTCTACCACATTGAGTTGAATTGGCTCAGAAATGGGGTCCAGAGGCAGGCAGGCAGGTGCTTGGTTGCCGACTGGGGTTGAACCCCGACAGAGGGGTCTGATGGCAGGAAGTAGAACTACTGTTTCTAGGTCAGTCATGCTTCTGGGAACAAGTCAGAGGAATAGAAAAATTGTATTTAGGAAGGTAGATGAACTTTTCTTTTGTTCGAAAATTTATGGTGACCCTATTATTGATTTAAGGAGGGAAAGAAGGGCAAAATATCTGATAAAGTGCAACTGTTATAGCTTGTGTCTAGAGTTGTTTTAGCTTTTAAGGGAATACGAAGTGAAGCTGTGATCCTATAAGCGTGGCTGATGCAAATTCAGTGAAAATACATCACACAAACTTACTGAACAATATTATAATAAAACATGTGGAAAACAGGACAGAAAAGTCATAAAACATGGTGCAATATTAAAGTTTTAAGAGGTATTTTGTCATACTTTTTTTCCTTTGGATGACATTTCTAGAGATGACGTTCCTTTCTTCCAGGTGAAGTTAAGATAAACATGGTTAAAAACAAATCACTTCAGTTTTAGAAAAAAGGCATGTTAACTCTGCCTTTTTACTTTGCTTAAGTAAACCTATGACCTCCTATAGTAATTTCAGCAACTAATCACAAAGGACCATACACAACTTCAGTATGTTGTAATGCAATGTCTTCCACAGATCTTGAACAACCATACCAGTGAGACAGTGTTCTCAGTTTCCTCCAGCTTTAATCTGTTTTAAAAAGTACAAAGACTGGATCCTCCAGTTCAGTGTTTTATGTGTGTAACCTACACTGCCTGGGTTCATTAGAGAAGGACTCAGAGCAAGAAGAAGCCTTAATTTGTTAATTATTAGTCAGATACCAAGTAGCATTATTGTTTCCCAGAAATTTCAGGCTACGAAGGCTACTGCAACTACTTTTAGTCACAAGAACAATTTCATTCTCTTTTATTCTTTCTTTTTTAATCTTAGCTCCCAGAAAAGAGGAAAGGCAGAACAGGTGGAAATCCTCGCTGCTCACTAGTGCCCGCAGTTGCAGAACCGTATACATTAGAGCTGGAGCTGTAAATAAGAGGCAGTGGATGCCCTCCACGAGAAAAACAGCTCTACCGCAGCGCTAAACTTTCCTGAGCTGACATGCATGTAATGAGTATGTATTTATGCATCCAGGAGCGTTTCTCTCTCCCTGCAGGAGCATATAAATCGCCATGTCCATGAAATAACCTGTGAGATTAGGTACTTTTTTGTAAAAGTCCCCTCGGTTGCTGATGCTCACCCTGCTGCTTCCCACTAGATGGCACCGAGCATCTTCCGCATCGCTCCGCGGCGGGTCCGCATGCTGCTCCGCAAGGGCTGGCTCGCCCTCCCTCCCTCTGCGGCCCGTGTGCCAGCACGGATTCATTTTTACACCCAGCAATAAACCCCACAGGTTCACCATTCCTGAACGAACACCAAACCAGCTCACTCCTTTTCCCCCATGCCCAGGCTTGTAGCTAACCAGGACAGCCACCGCAGGCAGTGGGGATGGAGAGGTAGCATCCTCCAGCCTTGCCATCGCCTGGAGCTGATCTGCAGTGGCTTGCTTGAGCTGGGCAGACCAGAAACAGCCCAGCTGCATTATCACACCACTCGGGGTAATATGATTTGGCAATTGTTTGCCTGGGTGTAACATCTCATAGAGGTGGTGGGATTGCTGGTCCTGAGCTGTCCTAGGGCTCCATGCCTCTCCAGTAGCTCTCTGCAGCAGAACCCAGAGAGCCACTCAACAGCTTTTGCCTGCAGAGAGATGCCCAGAAGATGCACTGACTCTATATTCTTTCCAAATCCAACAGGAGCCTACATGCTGAGATTTTCGATTACACTTGCTTTCCCTCACTGCAAAGGAGAGTCTTTTGCTTTTTTGATCAATAGCAGTCACTGCAAGGCTGCCCTGCTAAGTAGTGATGGGGACACAGCAGCTGTGAAGTTGTGCTGCTGGTTAGGAAGTACCTGTTTTGCATAGATTTTGTAAGACTGAGACTGGTCCAGTAGATTTTCTCCTAAACCCTCTAAGGAATAAAGGGTGCTACTGATCCTGACCAGGTGAAGGGAATGGGAGTTTTGCCATTGACTGTGGACAGGTACAATCATTGATGAGACTGTGGAAAAGGAAAAGAGTTTACAAGGCAGAACTGAACAGATTCTTTCACGTCCTGATTTGCAAATCTGGCATTTGAAAACACGAGGTATGTGTATCCTATGTGCAAACAGAATCATAGAAATCATAGAGTCATTCAAGTTGGAAAAGACCATTGAGTCTAACTGTAAATGTAGCAATGCCAAGTCCACCACTAAACCATGTCAGTGTTCACTGTGAGAGGAGTCCTAGGATGGGACAAAAGGTGGAGATAAAATATTGTAGATGGAAAGGAAGGTAAAACCATTCTGGGCAAGGGTGGATTTTTCCTCAGCTCAAAGTTTGTAGCACATGGCCACAGATAATATGCTATAAAAACTCTGTCTCCCAGTATTACACTTGCAAAACAGGCTGAAAACACTTTACTTCACAATGTGAATGGTCAGTGTTAAAAAAGGTGTTATGTGAGGATCGGTGACTCAAATACATGAATAACACTCCTTTTTCACAGGAAAGCAAACTCCAGTTTGGGGATCTCACTTATGGCACTAAGTTACATTTTTGCCTAGAATCAGTTTTGCTTCCCTCACAACCCTCCAGCTACAAACACCGTAGACTGTTATTTATCACAGAAAAGCCTAATTGGAACCAACTTCTGTCAAGAAGAAAACTAAGTTTAATTTTGTACTGGATGAGTCCATTTATTTCACAAAAAACCCTACTCATTATATCTGTATGTTCATGTGAAACAGTATTTAAGAATTTCCTTCATGCAAAGTATTTAATGAGATTATTTGATTTCACACCCAAAAAATCCCAACCACCAAACAACAACAAAAATAAAAAACAGCACACCAAACACAAAACCTGATTTCACATGTCCCTTTCCCTCAAATTTTTGAGCGAAACATCCTATTTTTTTTCCTTGGACCCTTAGGCTAGTCTGCTCACAACAACAGCTGGGTTCCCTCCAGTAGTGCGTTAAGCAACATGACTGTACTGTCACATATTGTTTCTCTTTCATTCTTTTCCCCAAGGGGAAAGTAGCATATGCAATGGGGAGACTCATTTTGCTCTAGTATTCTTATTGGCTTTTCCTAAATAGTGAAGGCATGATGCCCAGGAATGCCACCTTGCTGTAGACCAGCTTGCAGGAGCGGTCTGGAAACTAGGACCATGCGTGGCAATCAGTTAGCTGAGGGGAATGTGCTCGAGCTTGTCTAGACAACAATTAACATGATGAGGCATGTTTACAGAGCACAGGGGAGTGGGAGACGGATGGCGCCAAGGAAAGGCAACACCTTGTTGTTAATTGCTGGTAGTTAACCACCAATCAGGGATTGCCTAGTATGCAATGCTTAGCTTCAAGAACCAATTAGTTTAAAACGCGCAGCTTCTGAAAGTGTATAAAACGTGTGCTTCTGTACAATAAATTGACATTTGCTTGCATCAAGCTGCGTCCCGTCTCTTCATTCGCCGCAAATTGGTGACCCCGACGTGATGCGTTTAAGGATCTAACGTGAAGGTCTCTCGACAATCGCCTATCTGAGCGACATGCAGCGAATCCCACAGAACTTTGAATGATCTGCTGAAAGGAAGCAGGAGCCGGCCTGAAATCCCTCCGGAGTTGAGAGGTGAGCTGTGGGAAATCCGTAAAGGGGAATCAGGCTTCATCCCCAGAAAGAGACGTATATGGACTCATGAAGGGTCTTCTAGTCAGATCAGAGAGTCCGTGCCTCAGTCTCCTCAAATGGTGACCCTGATGTGATGTTCCGAAGCCTTGGAAGAATAAGACGGAAAAAAAGACAGCTCGTGGAAGAGGGCTGCGTTCCGGAGGAGACGGCTTGGCTGAACGATCGTCTTGCTGTCTGGACCAGGACAACCTAAACCCCGAGGATAACGCCTGTATGCATCGAGACAGGTGAGCAGCCAAGAAACTTTAGAGACTTTGAAAGAATGAAAGTGTGTACATACAGCAGCCAATTGTATGATGCTGCCGCGGAGGGGAACTCCGTGTCGGGAATGCATTTAACACTTGGTGGCAAATTCTGACTACTCTTTGCCAAGTGTGGACTAATTCTACTAACGGTGCTAAACCAGAGGAAGCTGTAAATTCCACCGACAGCGCGACTCTTCTCAAGACACCGTCAGCGATGGCGATTCTGTCCACACCTCCTCTGCCCCCAAAGCTTCTGTCACTGATTGCAGCGACCCTCACAACACAGGACCAAGCACGGGAACAGGACAACTCGGACAATGATTCCATTGACACTGATAAACCTTTTGATCCAGGTCCTATAGATCTGGAAAAGGAGCTAGACCTTTCCCCCACCCCCTTGTCTCTCCTGATGCATTGATTGTATTTTGGGGGAGGGTGAAAGGGGGTCTGAGGGATTGGTGGCAGGAATGCAAGTGGGAAACAAGCGAGGGGATTTGGGAGTCGCTAGGGCATGTTCAGTATTTTGTCAGACAAATCAACCTGCAGAGTGGCAGCCTGTGCAATACGAGGCTGTTACAGAGTTAAGCAAAGCAGTGCGGGAAGGGAGGATTCATAATGAGAGAACAACTAGGTATTGTGAAGGAGACTAGGAAAGATAAACATGGTTATCTAGTGTTTAATAGGTGTCTGCACACTTGTAGAGATATATAGTTATGTAACTACATGAATGGTTTCTGCCCTGAGCCTGGTGGCGCATACAGCTGCGGTTTGTGTCCGGGCTCAGAGATGTAAATAGGGGCTTCTCTGTTATGGTAAAAGTGTTTCTCTTTGCATAAAAAAGAGAAGGAATGAAGGGAATGACCCCGAGGTATGTTCAGAGAAGGCATGCGATGTTTCGAACTTTTTGACTGAACCAGTTCTTGTTTGGTGTGCCCTTCCACCCATGTATAATGTTAATCCAAAAGAAGCTGATATTCTTTACACTTTGAATGTCAATAATTGTCTTTCTGTAGATGCTAATGTAGTAGGAGGCTATGATGGGAACGTGTCATTCGGTTCTTCTCTTATCCAGAGTGCAGGGAAAGCATTAAAGAGTTAAATCACCTTGTTTGGTAGGCAGTTCAGAATGTGAGTCAAAATTGCCACTGCTTTTTGTTGTTGGCTCAAGGGCATGGCTGTGAGGATTTTGATGGTATGCGCTGCGTGGATTTTAGGCGCCCCATTGCAGCAACATGTTATCAAAATCTGAGAAAATTTCAGCCTTTTTGGCATCCATTCACTCAGTTGGCAGTATTGTTTGTTTGCTATTGCCTTGGTTGCTGTCATGTTTGCAAGGGCCCTGCAGAACATGGCAAACCTGGTACTAGCTGTTCAAAAACAAAAAGGGGAAATTGTAAAATTGTACGGAACAAAGACAGTGGGTTATTTTGACATTGATAATGTGTCTTAGTTGGTTTTTTATTTGTTCTATTACTTGTGCCTTGTTTTTGCTCGGTTTCAGGGGTTCTTTTGTGCAACAGGAAGGGGGAGATGCAGGAGCGGGCTGGAAACTAGGACCACGCGTGGCAATCAGTTAGCTGAGGGGAATGTGCTCGAGCTTGTCTAGACAACAATTAACATGATGAGGCAGGTTTACAGAGCACGGGGGAGGGGGAGACGGATGGCGCCAAGGAAAGGTAACACCTTGCTGTTAATTGCTGGTAGTTAACCACCAATCAGGGATTGCCTAGGATGCAAGGCTTAGCTTCAAGGACCAATCTGTTTAAAACGCGCAGCTTCTGAAAGTGTATAAAACCTCGTGCTTCTGTACAATAAATTGACATTTGCTTGCATCAAGCTGCGTCCCGTCTCTTCATTTGCCGCAGAAGCACACTTTCAGTTACTCATACTGGAAACAACCATGCCTGGAAAAGGCAACTTGTAGCTCTCTTTGCTTCAGGGCACAAGACAAAAATCATTTTAGGTGCTGAAGAGACTTTGTGGCAGCAGCAAACTTTGGATGGGGTCTAGAAGTGATTTGGGTAGCTGATGGTGTAAAAAATATACTTGCTCTACATGGTGGTTTGTTTTTTTTTTTTGCTTTAGCTGGTATGGCCATAACCATGCAAACGTGCTGAATTGTCACCCTGGAGTTGTTTTGTGCAAGTACCTGTGGACCAAGGTTTGTGAGTGGTTGCTGGTGGAGATGTCTTCACTTTGCACTGTGGGAACAAATACCATAGAATCATCAAATAGTTTGATTTGGAAGATGGCCTTCAAAGGCCATCTAGTCCAACCCCTGCCATGGGCAGGGACATCTTCAACTGGATCAGGCTGCTCAGAGCCCCGTCCAGCCTGGCCTTGGATGTTGCCAGGGATGGGGCATCGGGCACCTCTCTGGGCAGCCTGTGCCAGTGTCTCACCACTCTCATCGTAAAACAATTTCTCCCTTCTTTCTAGTCTGAATCTCCCCTCTGAGTTTAAAGCCATTCCCCCTTGTCCTGTCATTACAGGCCCTGCTAAAAACTGTCCCCATCTTTCTTCTAAGTCCCCTTTAGGTAGCAAAAGGCCACCATAAGGTCTCCCCGGAGCCTTCTCTTCTCCAGGCTGGACAACCCCTACTCTCCCAGTCTGTCCTCACAGCAGAAGTGCTCCAGCCTCTGATCATTTTGGTGGCTTTCTCTGGCCCCACTCCAGCGGGTCCATGCAACGAAAAGCTCTCAGCACAGGAGGGGCAACCTGTGTCTTTGTTATCTTTAGAACTCCTTGGGCACAGATATTACTGGGTTCACGCTTGTCTGGCTGAATCCCACCCACCCACCTATCCTTGAGTCTATTTAGGTGTCTGTGATTTATTTTTTTCTTTATACAGTGTAAATGGAGAGTGCCTGCATGTCCATACAAAGCAGAGAGGGAAATGCTGCTAAATGTTGATTATTTCTTCATGTGGGCACAGCAGGGTTTCAGAGGTGTGTTTTCTGATACTGGAAATGGCTGTGCTCAAGGGAGGTGATTTGAACTTCTCTGGTCTATTATATATAGATAGATATACAGATATAAGCCTGGGTAGAGCCAGTGGTGAGGCTTGGGCTCGCCTCTCCCTTATTTGTAGGATGCTTCTGTTATCTTTTGAGATGAAAGGTGCCCCAGAAATGTAAACCACTGACAAGCCGATCTCCTTTTAATGTAAAATAGTAATAAATACTGTCCTGCTGATCCCCTCATCCTCTGGGGTCACAAAGCACTCCATAAATTGTGCTCCAGCCTTTCGCATTCCAGCTGTTGCACATACTGAGATACAGCCGCATGTGGCAATAGAAGAAATACTATCTTTGGGCCCACTGCTCATGTTATCCACAGGTTAATGCAAGTGGTTCATATTTCCCTTCACTCCCCCTTATCCCAGTCTCTGATCCATGTTGATTTGGAGGCTTGAGTTCAGCCTGCAGCAGTTTATGCCTTTATTTCTGTTGAGTCCTTAATACAAGCCAGGACAGTGGCTATCTTCCATTCTCTGGCCAGGGTGATATTGTTGACCTGGTCTTTGCTCACCCCAGGCAGTGAATCGAGGCCTGCTGAATTACTGGGTGTTCACCTATTGTACAGATGGGGCAGGGTCATACTTTTTTCACCTTGCTTTGCTGCCCTTTCCCATGGATCTAAAACCAGTGCCTGGCCTGATGCAATGCTCAGGTTTCCCTTCGACAGGCTGTGTTCCCCTCCCTCCTTGGCTTGGATCTTTGCTCATGGAGGAGAGGGCTCAGCCACCGTTATATCATGTTTCCATTCTGTCAGCTGCACCTCCTTCCCATCCAGCATCCGCTCAGAAGATGAGTGTTTTGGAAGGAGGGATGAGTGTGCCTGAGCTCTGGTATTTTTCCATGGGGACCCCCGTCTCCTTAGCACGTACTCTAGCTCCCTGATTGCCCTTCCTTCCTCATCCTCATGCTTTTGGCCAAGGAGAGAACATAAGCCAGTAGGTCAGATTCTGTCCTAGCCCCCCAACAGCAGTCTAATTTCTCCAAGAGAAATTTATTTTGCAATTTCATCAGATACTCAAGACTCCTTCCTAGCGCTGAACCATCCATGTTTTAGAATCATTGAGTAGTTTGGGTTGGAAGGGACTTCAAAGGCCATCTAGTCCAACCCCTGCCATGAGCAGGGACATCTTCAACTGGATCAGGTTGCTCAGGGCCTCATCCAACCTGACCTCAAACGTTCCCATGGATGGGCTGTCTGTCACCTCTCTCTCTGGGTGGTGTGGGGGTTTTTTTGGTTTCTTTTGTCCTCTGAAAGCAAAAGGCTAAAGATGTAGTTGAGGTTCAGCTGCAAATTGGCCTCCGCACTCCTGTTTGTTGGGGCTTAGCCAGGAGCCATATCCAAATTATCCAAATTCAGACTGGGCTCCTGTGGGCTGGCTGACCACAACCTCTATTGTGAAGGTCCAATCCAGCAGCCTGGGTTATTTTAAAGCAGGCGAGTGGAAAAGCCCACTGAGATAAATGTTCAGGTAATCACACGGGTCCAAACTGTGCAACCACTTTGTCATCAAAGCAATTTGTAAATCAACTTGATGTCTGGCAGGGAGGCAGACACATCGGGTCCCTTCAGTGTTCATTCGCATGCAGGTGGCAGTACTCTGCTGAAGCTGCTTTTTCTGGGAAAGCCATTAAAAAAAATAAATTGAAGGAGGGAGGGAATTAAAATTAAGTATTAACCATAATTTCTTCTCATTAAAGGTAACAACAGTCCCAGTGCCAGTCTTGAACGGGGCTGGTTGATGGGTTTCCGAGATGGGGAAGCAGAGTGCATGCCACAGAAGTGAAGTGATGATCAAATAAGAAAGCAGATGAGGCTCCCCCCTCATTTTTAACAAAGGCAGGAACAGGGCCTGTGGCAGAGTGGTTTAGCTGAGCAGTTAGAAAATTGGAGGTCAAAGCCTGACATGGCTATTGATGAATTGGAGGGTGATGGAAGAAGAGTAGCAGACATTACAAGTGGGCTGCAGGAACTGAAACAAAAAGCAAGATTAAAAGAACTTAAGTACCTGGAGGTGATGTGGCTCCATGGCAGTGAGGCGAACCATAATTACAGTCACCACATGCTGCAGACTGGAGAGAGATGGAGAGAGAGGATCAAAGTGGGGTAAAACTGGTGTAAGGCAGAGGAAGGGGGTGAGATTCAGGTTGTTCCTTCCAGATGCTGTGTTTGGTCAGGTTGTGTGGTGCATCACCTGCTGGTTGTCTTTTTGGCCACCTCTTCTAAAATTATTCAGGTTTATACCCTGATGGTTCCAATATAGCTGCAGGTCATTAAGGAAGGGCTGGATTCTGCTCTGCCAATGAAGGGTGAGCCTGTCTAAGGCAACCTCCAGTGCCTGCCATTGTAAAGCATCCCCATGGGTGTAGAGCAGGGGTCCTCAAACCACGGCCCCCCAGGGTCCTCAATCCAGCCCCTGGTATTTACAGAACACCCACCCCCCACCCGCCAGGGGTTGGGGGGGGAAACCAAGCAGCCACAGATGACTGCCTGCCACTGCATCCGTGCGCTGGCCCCCTGGTTAAAAAGTTTGAGGACCCCTGATGTAGAGGAATGCAGGCAGTGGGTTGATTAGCATTGATAACATGCAGCTGTGGCCTTGCCTCAGCGGCAGTGGGTTGATTGACATGGATGATGTGCAGCTGTAGCTTGTTCCTGCTAAGTGGTTAAATAGCCCTGAGGATGGTGGAGGAGGAGCAGTGTGGTCTGATCTCTGGAGGAAGGTGGTATAACACAGACAGTAGAATCTGACCGATGGTAAAGCCTTGTTGCAGCCTACTAGTTTGTTTGTGCTGCAACAATTGGTGCTCTGTGTGAAGCTGACTGAGTTGGACTCAGACTACAGCACATGGGCATCAGGTTCAATGCTTGAAGTGGCAAATCCTTTGAAGATCTGGTTTGCCCTTAGTAGCTCATACCACGTGGGGCTTAGTAGGCAGGGTGTTGGGCTGGAGCTGGCTTAGGGCTGTTAGCAGCTCTCAGGAAAGGGTTTCTGCTGGGAATGGCCAGGTGTCAGGCTCACATTGCAGCTTGTCTTGCAGTGGTGTCACTTACTGGCTCTCACTTAATGAGATTGCTCATTTTTGTGAAGACTTTATGAGCTTCATAACTTCCTATCATCGTGCCTCTCTTTGAAACTAGAGTGGAGATGATTCCCTGGGCAGGTGATGTGCTGGAAAATGTAGATGTAGAGACTTGCAGGTAGTTTATTAAGCTTCCTCCTTTACAAAGCCAAGCTCCAAACAAATCCCTAACCACTGTGACTGCAAAATTGTCTGTGGATCCAAGTGTAGCAGTGCCTTCCTGAGTCTGCAGGTAGCTGGAGACAGTAAAAGCAAGGGTGAGCTCTTCTGCCTCTTACCAAATGCTTCGGGGAGTTCAGCTTGGTGGCTTTGCCTTGGTTGGCCTAGACTTAACTTTTTCCTGGTGATTGTTTTGGTGGCTGGAGTGGCAAAGGGAATGAATTAATTTTCCCAAAGCCTGTTAGCACCATGCTTTTCCAGGTTTGCACTGATTGTGTGTTCAATTGATTGACTGAACCCATGATTGCACGTACCATTTTTTTAGCCTGGCTGACAAGGAAACAGATCTGAGACCTCACTCTTTTTCTGTCCGCAGATCTCCTTCCAGTAATTCTTGAACGATGTGGTGGCTGAGGGTCTTATTTGATGGAGGGCTAGGAGTAATTTGAAACGCCTAGGTTTCTTGAGAATAAGTATCTTGCTAGAGACACACTAACGAGCTGAGTGAGGAAACCCCTGCAGTAGTCTTAGACACTGGTGAATCTGGTGATGCTAGAGCCATGTGATGTGGTTGTCGTTCATCTGCAGAGGCTTTCTGGGTGGATGCTTTTAGCAAATTAGTCCTAAGGGTGCCTGCAGTCTTTATATACAGCCAGGCACTCCTAGGATAAATCCTGGACCTAATTCTGAGCTGTTGGGTGCCAGCTTCTGCAGAGTGGGGACAAGAAGCAGCCAGGCTGATGCTTGACTGTGAGGCAGAGGGATGGAACCTTTTGCACGTGTCTGAACTGGGCAGACATGAGTCTTGAATCAGAATAAAAAAAAAAATATCTGAACCAAAAAACCAACTGGTTGGTTCATTAAGACATGACTAAGGGCTGCTTGGGTTAATGGAAAAGTTGAGCAAAGCATAATTGTTCCTGTATAAAGAGCACATGGAGGAGCTATGGAGGCAATCAGAGGTTATGTCTATAAGGTGTTATTTGTGTGCTTGTAGGTTTGAAGGGAGTAGACAGGCCAGCATCACTTTGCACAAGAAGGAAAACTATGAAAATAAAACTCGAAAGCTTTTATTTTGAGGGCTGTTCTTACCAGAGTAGCTGCAGCTGGTAACTGACTTGGGATGCTTTGGGTTCAGCGTTGGTCCAGCAGTTTTTTTACACATTTAGTTTATATCATGGGATTCTGTGCCAAATGAGATACCATTTGCTTGTGGCAATCTCACTGTGTGCCACCCAGCGCTCCACTGTCCCCTGCAGCTGGCACAGAGCCCATCTGTAAGTGCTAATGGGTGGAAGGGGCATCCATTTGTCTGTGTGCTTTCAAACCCATTCCAGCTCACTGCTGGTGGACATGTGGACCAAGCCAGAGGTCTCCAGTGGAAGCTGGGCAGTGATGCCAAGTACGTCAGTGCTGGTGACCTCCTCCCTGCAATGATTTCCCAGTGTCTTCTCTGGCCACGTCCAGCAACAGAGCAGTAAGGGGCAGCTGCCTTTTCCTGCTGCTGGAAGGTGGGAGGTGAAGGGTGGGCAGCCCTCAAAACAAAGCCTCAGCAAGGGTATCACCTCCTTTCTGCCCTCCTCCCTAATCTTTTCATCCCATTGCATGGTTACACTGGATTTTGCTCCCTTGCTTTCCTCTCCTTTAATGCCTGATTGCCGCAGCTAACCTCACCACCTTGCTCGTGGATCAGATCAGCAAGTGATGTGCAGCTGCTTGGCTGCTTTTTTTGGTCTACCTGGGGATGGTGGAAGAGACACAAATAAAGGAGAAAGGGGTGGGAAAGGTGTGGTGATTGTTGGGGTGACTGCTGGTGTCTCTGCTGCTGCCCCAAGAGGAGAGGGGGACACCAGGGTGAGCTTGGGAAACCCCCACCAGCATCCATGCAGCACCTTCCATCGCACTGGTGAGGAGCTAAGTAGAATTCAGTAAGTGTTATATCAACACAGAAACGCATACTCGATGCAGAAGCAAGCTGACTGAGATGGAATAAACACTGTATGCATCATCTCTTGTTCTTTCTCCCTCTTTTCAGTAGCACATGCTGATGTTGTCTGGGTGGGTCTGATCTTGGCGCTTGGGTCATTTTATGACTGTTCTTGCTGTTTCATGGGAATCAAGTGATTTATGTGCATCTTTGCAGATCTGGGCCTTTAGTTAATATCTAAGCACACACCCACGCGTGCAGCTATGGCAACATCTTATAACCCCTGCGTAGAAAAATATTTCCTTTTCATTGTAGCAGTAAAGCTGGAATTTTTGAGAGGACTGATTGTGTGAAGTGCCTGACTCCCACCCAAGTAAATAAGAGCTGAGCATGTTATTCTTTCTGATACCCTTTTTGGAAAACTCCTTGGTGCGTGTGTCTCCTGATGGTAGATTGGGGAGGGAAAGGAGGCAGCTGGAGCTTGGGTAGCTTTCTGGTGGCTGCTCGCTCTTGTAGCTTTGAAATACTTAGACATCACCCCGGAGCTCCTGTGGAAAAATCATCCAGACAGTGCTGTGCAAAGTGAGGCTGGCTTGAGACGCTCAATGCAGGGGATGCTGGGGTCCATCCCTGGCTTTCCTGGATAATTCACTTTCCCCAGAGTAGCTGCAGGACTCAAATATCCATTTTGGGCAGCCCAGTGCTGAGATGGCAGCTCTGACTCTCTACCCCACTGACCTCAAGGGCCCCACCTCCCCTAGAAGAGGTTTGCAGCACAGTGGTGATGATGAGATCCCTTCTGCTCCTAGGCTGGGCTCCTGGGCTGCTGAAGTCAGGTCCCTCCCGCTCAGTGTGCTCCACCGGTGCTGGTTTTGTATCAGGGCTTAAGATTTAGGAGCAGTGTTTGGCCCCGAGTGTTGTCTCACCTGGGGTAGTGTCGAGGGATGTTACGTGTAGAACCCAGGAGGAGATCCTTGAAAGCATTTTGAAGCTGAGGGGAGGAATAAAATAAAAAGAAGAGACTGTTTTGTCCCCCCAGTCAGCAAAGCAGCTTTAATGAAATTCTGCAGAGGGCGGGCAAGCCAGTACAGTCAGCAAAAACTGGATCTGGATGGCTGTAATATAACTGTTGAGGGAGATGGAGGAAGCTGGAGACACTACCCTGCCCTGTGCCATGCTGAGCATGGCGGTTTAACACTACAGTGTCCTCGTTAGGAGAGCAGCCATCTGTGTGTATGCGTGCACACCTGTGTGCACTCATAGACTCATTGAACAGTTTGGGTCGGAAGGGACCTTCAAAGGCCATCTAGTCCAACCCCTGCCATGGGCAGGGACATCTTCAACTGGATCAGGCTGCTCAGAGCCCCGTCCAGCCTGGCCTTGGATGTTGCCAGGGATGGGGCATCTACAACCACTTTTGGCAAGTAATTTCAGTAGAACCTGCTTGGGCTGGCCAAGGTCTTCCTCCTCCTCGTGTCCCAAGGTGATGTTTATCCCTCAGTGTCCTCTTCTTCCACCCATGTGGACCACCCTCTATTTTGGGAGCAGCTGCAGCATGCTACGGTATTGCTGTGACTTGAATGTGGAGAAGGGTGACAAAAGGGAGTGAGAGGGCAGTAGGTGGTGGGAGGTCAAGGAAGAGTTGAGGCTGAGCCAGTGGAGGCCAAAAGGGGATGGGAGGCCAGAAAGTGGTAGGAAGCCAAGGAAAAATGTGGGAAATGGGAATTAAGGAAATGCTCTTTTTTTTTTTTTTTTACCATGACTACAAGGTGAATTCTGCATAGATGCACACTGCTGTTTGAGGTGTTCAACAGATTCATAAATTACTCTGAAACAGTTGCTGAAAAAATGACTATATTTACCAATTTCAGTGAATTATTTCAGGTAGGTATGTCCCCACCTCTCTGTGGTTTTCTTAGTGTCACTGTGGGTAGTTTTTTGAAATGTCAGCTGAAATCTCAGTCCATGTCAGAAAGGCAAGATGAACATTAGAAGCTGTTAGGATGAAGTTTGAGAAGAAAAGGAGATAATGAGAGTCATGGTTGGACTTCACGTTACGGGAACATCTTGGGCAATGTGCAGCCCGGTGCAGAAGGAGTGACAGAGGTGGGAAGAATGGAGTAGCTTTTATAGGAAGAGAGACTTAATGGACGAGGCCCCTTACAGCTTTAAAAAAACTCCTTCCTTGGAGATTTCATATAGACAGAAATATCAAACCATGACTGGTGTAGAGAAGGGGAGCAGGGGTGGTTTATTCATTGTCTGTTTTCTAACCCAGAAATGAATGACTGAAATGAAATTGTTTGGCAGCAGCTTTAAAGCAAACAAAGGGAAATACTTTTCTACACACAGTGTGTAATTAAATTAGGAAGCTTGTTGGCACCAAGTATTTTGGAGGACAAAGGTATAAAAGGGTTCAAAAAGCAATTAGATGAATTGAAGGCCCAGTGAGGGCTTCTAACTCTAAGATTCAGATGCAGCCTCCAGCCTGAGAACTTCTTGCAGCTGGCAGGTTGAGTGGGAAGGAAGCATCTCCATAACTTCATACCTTACTGTGCATTTGTCCTGCATATCCCATGTCAGCCACTGTTAAAAACAAGATATGGGGCTAGACATCCCTTCCTGAAGGTGTTTCTTCCCATGGTGCAGACATGAGTTGACATATTGTGGTCCCGAGTAGGTTACCCATCTCTTACATGGTGTCCTGCAGTGGGACTCTAGCCCTTCAGGTGGTCCCTTGTGGTCCTCAGGTTCATGTAGCTCTGGCAAACACTTGCTAAGGCTCTGAGGCTCATCTTTTACAGCTATTTCCAGTCTTTTGCTCAGCTTTTCAAACTCTGTGATCCGAGCTTGCTGCTCAGCTCCTCTTATTTCTGCTGGAGAGCACAGTATACATGGAGAAGGAATGGCTGGCTGACACTTAACTGTCTGAGCCTGAATAAAACTAATGCTGGACCCAGCGAGGTGGTTTGTGCATCACTGGTATCCAGTTCCACACTGGTCTCTCTGCAAACTGGAGGCCAGCAAGGGGTTTGACCTTAACAGGGAAGGGATTTTTGAGGGCATTCACCATTGTTCCAGTGCTTTTGTTTGTGTGTTATTAAAAAAAAAAAAAAGCGATGAGCATTTTGCCAACATGCATTTGCTATTCCGTTCACTGGAAGCAGAATTAGCTCAACGCTGGCTGTATTTGAAGCCCCTGCCCAACCTCAAAGGACGTCATTCAGTATGCACTTTGTTTCAACAATTAGCAAGATGAAAGAGCATCTGGCATGCAAATTGTATGCTAGGACAAATGCCAATGTGAGGTCTTGCACTGGCAAGCAACAGTTCAAAACAGACAGAAATATCTCTTTCAGTCAAGAGATCTGCTGCTGGGTTGTCCCCAAATGCCTGTACATTGACACAGTACGTTTTTTTCCCATGGTGTCCCTTCAGAGCTAGCCTGTGCAGCAAGAAAAGCCACTTTGCTGTGTACACCTTTAGTTGATTACCAACTTCTAATCACGTCTGGTGTCGCTGTCTGACATGCCATAGCTTGGCTGTCATTGTGGCGTGGTGCAACCTTGTGCTAAAGCTGAACCTGCTCATCATTACAGGTTGCTCAGAGTGGTGCCCAATGCCCCATCCCTGGCAACATCCAAGGCCAGGCTGGACGGGGCTCTGAGCAACCTGATCCAGTTGAAGATGTCCCTGCTCATGGCAGGGGTTGGACTAGATGGCCTTTGAAGGTCCCTTCCAACCCAAACCATTCCATGATTTTTATGATCCTCTAGCTTGTTCTAAGGAGCTCCTGCAAACAGCTCTTGGTGTGCTTTGGAGGAGAAGGGTTGGGGAAAAGTTGGAGACACCATTCTGAAGGCTGATGCTCTTAAGCCGTTACCACTGGGTAGTTGTCAGGTCCTGTTATGGGGCCCTATGCAGGAGAAGGGGAAATCCCAGATTGTGTCTCAACTTGAAAAGGTAGGGTGGAGAGGAAAAATGTCTTTTCACTCCTTTCTGCTGATCTGATGTAGGAAATTATGCTGGTGGGGGGGAAACTACAGCAGTATGTTGCCTTTCTGCAGGGGACCTCCCTGTCCTCTGGTGAGTGGTGTGGGAAGGAGGGCGGTCCCTGCCCATGGAGAGCGAGAGAAGAAATATTTTCAAAAAATAGACTTTGATGTCAATATTGCTGAAGCAGCAGCGAAAGGGAGCAGATCTCTGCTGGAAGTGGAGGCAGGCTTCCAGGGCAGAGCGTGAGCTTGGTTGGTGCTTTGTGTTTTATTGTCTTAAGGCAGGATTGACCTAGTGGTGGTTGCTGTTTGGAGTGTGTGGATCCTTGTGGCAGGGGTTGTGGGTTGTCCTGCTCCCAGGCGTTATGACTGCTGAGGGAATGACCCTTTTGATGGAATAGAGAGAAAATGAGTGAACAACTAACCAGTTTCTGTAGGTACTTGCTCAGATGGCAAACGATTAATTTCTTCTCTTGAGCGTTTTCAGATCCTCTTCTGCATTCAGCTTTGCTGGAAAGTTAAAGGGGAAACACTGAGAAAGATGAAATTTCCTATTCAATTCTTTAAGAACTTTCCCTGAAGCTTGTGTAAGGATTTCTGGAAGGTCAGTAGCAGCTTCTGCTGTGGTGTGATGGTCTCATTTCCCTTTCCCCCACGATGTGCCCCTAGATAACCCCGGCTCTAGACCCTGCTGTCACAGTACAGCTGTGCAAGTGGCAAAGTGTAGATGCTGATTTTTATGGCCTGGTGGAGGTTTCTGCTGTCCATGAGCTTTGGCAAAAGAAGCTGCAATTCAGTGCACGGCATCTGCTGCGGCGCCCGGGCGCTTGGCCTTACATGAAAGCGAAAGTTAGTTGTAAGGCCAAGAGGGAGGGGGTGGGGTGGTTAGGACTGGATGCAGCCTCAGGAGGGGTTGGGGGAGCGTCCCTTTGCTTCTCCATAGCTCCCATTTTCCTTTCTCCATGTCTCTTTGTGTTGAATATTCCAGCAGATCGTGCCCTCTGCAGATGGGCTTTGACTTTGGCTGCCACCCAGACCTGCTTTGCTGGGGCAGGTAGAGATAGGAATTCAGAGCCAGCAATCAGCCCTGAAGCATTTTCTAAATGTTGTGAGGTGTGACTCAAGCCTGATAACTATTTTTTTTCCACTTTAAAAAAAAAAATAAAATTAAAACCTGATAATTCAGTGTTGTGGGAAACTGTACTTACTTTAGCTTAAGGTAACTTCAGCTGAGCTTGTTGAAGCTCTCTGATCCATTCCAACTCTGAGTTCAGAAAATAAAGATAAACCAGTGATGATAACAATCCCATTGTGCCCCATGAGAAACAGAGTGGGGTAAATACCAAGAGTTTGAGGGTTTTTGATCTTGTAGTTTTGACATGAATCATGGAAAATACATGTACTACAACTTTAAGGCTTTGCCCGCAGCTAAATATAAGGGTGTGCTGGCTCCACCCTGCCACTTTGTTAGGAATATAGGCATTCATTTTCTGGGGTGGGTTTTTGCTTTGTTTTTTTCCCCTTCTGTTTTTTGGTGGGGTTTTTTTTGTGAATCTCCACCATAAAATAACCAACAGTTTCAGAGAGTAGTCTTGGAGCATGCAGGAGAGATACCTCCTAACATTTTCCCTGTGGAAAGTTAAAGGATTGGGACTTAGCCAGATCCAAATTTCAACTTTCATGTAAGTGCTGCACTCTGTCATCTGATGGGGAGATGATGACGGCAGGGATGAAGGCTTAAAACAGCAAGACTATCTTAGCGTGACTTTCACGAGCCCCCAGCCTAGTTGATGTTGAGCCAACAGCCAGGTTAGCCAGGGGCAGCCGATCTCTGCATCCAGCCATGGGCTTGGGGATGAGGAGCCCTGAGGAGATGACTCTCTTTTTCCTAAATATTTTTTTAGGTGAAAACTCGGTGTGTCAGTAAAACTCAGAGAGGTGGTGGCAGGGTGTGTTTTCAATCAGCGTTTGCTCAGTCTAAACTTAGTTTGTCTCTGACTTTCTGTTTTTGAAAGAGAAGCTGGTTTCATCTCCATTTTGTCTAATCATCTGTTTAGTTTATTAGCTTTTTCAAAAAAGCTCTATTTCCCCTGACGCCTGGCCACCTGTTTTATATGAGCTGCTGAAGGTCTGAGCTCTTGCTCCGCTTGTGCAGAGCAGATTTCTTTCGAGACGCCAAAAGAAACGACACAACTATATACCAAAAAGGGCAAAAAAACCCACATGCTGTGCTATTTTGGTAGTAGCAAATTGTGTCCTACAAATTACCATTGGTTATGAGCATGGTCCGTCTGTCTGGATGACAGTGGCCTGCTTTCAGACCACCACTAATAGGGTTAGAGTTAGGATAATACCCATTGAACTCCAAAGCGTCTCTTTTCTGATCCCTGATTTATTCCTACCAGCAAATGTCACATGTAAGTAGAAGTTTTATGGCTGTATAATTCACAGGCTGTTAGGCATCTTATTAGGAAGGACTTGAACTTTTAAAAAAATGGCTTGAGGTTGTTCCTTTAGTATCTGGAAAATATCAGTTCTCCAGATTTTCTTGCTTCTTGCTGGCTTTCTCTACCCCCACCCCCCGCCTTCCTTTCCGACCCTGCCTCAGGCAGGGTTTCTCAGTGCCTGGATGGGATGAAGATGAGGAGAGGCAGACCTGGGCAGCTCTCAGAATGTAGGGAGCAGAGGAGGCACTGCCCACATGTTTTGAACTGGTAGAACCTGGCAGTGTCTGCTTGAGAACAGCCATTCCAAGCCTGCACCAAAGCACGGCAAGCCACTGTGGTCAGCGTGGACTTGTTAGGGACCTGGCAGAAAACAGGGATGCTTTGGGCACTAGCTGTATGGACATGGCAGCATAAATAAGGGACCCACCACTAAAGCTACTTAGGAGCTGCTTTGGTAGGACAGCCACAGCAAAGGGAACAAGCTCTCAAGGCAGTGCTTCGTTTCACAGTGGTGTTGCTCCAGCCATGCTGGTGGTAGCTACATTTCCCAGAAGGGGGCAGAGCTTGGAGGGGAGACGCCAGCCTGGGTCTCGGGTGGCTGGGGCCACTGGGAAATGTCTCACTTGGGCTGGGAAGCTGTGCCCAGAGGGATGCCCAGGGCTCCCCTGATACCAGGACTCACTCAGAGTGACTTCATTTCGGTCCAGCCCTGGCAGAAGATGTAGCATCAGAAGAGGAGTGAATCCCGAAGGGTGCTTGCCAGGTGATGTGGGTGAGCAACCAGGGCAGGAGCAAGCTGATGTGTATAGGTGGGAGATGCCTTTTCCTTAAAATGAGCCCCACATGGATCCCGCCGAGCTGGGACTGGCATGAGATGGCACTAAAATTTCTTCAGAGCCTTTGTCTTTCTGTCTGGGTCAAACCCCTTTAGTAGGAGTGAATCCCCTGTCCTCTGGGTGACTTTGGAAGAGCTGTGTAATGATTTCTGGAACATGTATATGTAAATCTCTGCCTACAGGTCCCTGAACTTTTGGCAACAGATAGAAATTAAAGGCTGTTTTTGTTTAAGGATTGATGAGCTGCAGCTGATGTTGCTCATTTACACCTTTTCCATCTCCTAATGGCAGGGGTGCAGTGTCTACTGGCAAATTGAACAAATGCTCTATAGAGCACCTAAGAAGGGAGGAGGGGGGGGTGTTTATAGGCTGCAGAGGGGGAGTGCACGTAGATGTGAGCGTTAGCATTTCTAAGAAATGGCAGTTCTCCTTTGGAAGCCTAAATGAACATCACTTTCTGGGAGTTACCTAATTTAAATCATCTTTGTTCTGTTTTGTCCTATCCATTATTTTCAGCTGTCACGTAAAGTGCCACAAAGACTCTTCAAGAGGCTTCTTTCTGCTTCCCTCTAATAATCCCAGAAACAGACACTGGTTCCTTTGTCTGGGGCTCTCTCTGATGGCTCTCAGTGTTCAATTTTCTGGAGAGGAACCACTTTGTGGAACAATAGGACAATCAGTGCTGCAGCGGCTCAAGTGCTGCCATCCTGCCCTTGAAGAGGCAGGAGAGGAGTGAGGTGGAATCGTGTTTTGGCCATCGCAGTTAATGACTTCTAGGAAAAGCTTTGGTGGCGGCTCAACAAAGGTGATCCTGGCTTGCAAAAACAGATGCTTGCATTTCATTTGCTCTGAAATTTGTTGGGGTTTAGCATGATACTTGGTGTTCAAGGGCAACAATAAGCTCTGGTGTTTGGGTCTGGATTAAGGCTTGGAGTCTGAGTCCAACAGGAGGGTCCAAGCCTTATGTGTCAAGGCCAAGATGAAATCTAGCAGAGATGAAATGTTGTCTGACTTTCTTGGCTTATTGAGGAGTTGGTAGGGTCCAATGATGGGTCTTCACATTGAGAGCAGATCGCTTGGGGTAGTAAAATATTTCTGAAGATAAGATGGTGAAACACCAGGGACCTGTCGGTGCTGTGGATCCACCCTTGGCAGTCCTGAACTAGACAAGCATCTCCTGCACATCCTTGGGAATCCCTGCTTTGGGCCAGGGGTGAACCAGAAGAGTTCTTGAGGACTCTTTCAGTACTTTGATACTATAGTCTGTCTTCCTTTGGGGCTGTGTTAAGGCATCCTATGCCTAACTCAACATAGGCTTGGGGGAACTGGTTTCTTGGGGACAAAGCACTATCTTCTACCGGAATGGAGGAACATCAAGTGCCCCCATTGCCCAAAATATCCAACGCTCCGTATGACTCCATACTGACTTTGTGCTAAGCTTTCCTTATTCTACTGCAGCTGCTGCCCTCAGCTTTACCCATCTGCCCATCTCCTGCCCCTTGTGCCATCAGTTATTGGTCCAGGTCTGCCCTCCCAGTCACACACCAGTCTGCTTTGAAAATTCCCTTTGCCAATCAGCTCATGGCAGCTAAATGTACCCTAAGTATGGCTAAAAGTACCCTAACGATGCTGTGCTGGGGGTTAGAAGACTGTTTCTATCTATCAATTAAGAACGGCTCTGCGACAGCCCTTTTCTAGAGATAGTGGGGGAAAGGAGGTGTAAAGATGGTGTTGTATGTATTTCTGAGGAACTCCTTCGTGTATTGCCTGTGATTGCTTTCTCATCTAGCCCTCTGGTCCTGGATATGTGGTATGATAGAGGAGAGCACCAAGACCACATGATGGAGGGAGTCCTTCCTCTCCCAGCTCTGTGCAGGGGATGGCTCGGAAAGCAGGTGAAGGTGGCTGCTTTTCTATAAGTACATAAAAAAAGAAGCCATTATGGTGGGAACTATTAGTTAATGCTTTAAAATACATAAATAACAAGGAAGAAAATAACTTTTAAAGTAAGTTTTTTAAGTACAAGTAAATTTTGATTTTTAACTTTGCACTATGCATACAGAGGCACAGGACAATTGCTTCTGAGTCTTTTTAACCCTGAAGCTTGATCCTAATAGCAACCACTGTCAGAGGTTGTTTTGTGTCTGTTTTACTTTGGCTGGTGCTACAGTTCATCTGCCATCACACTGCCTAGTCCTTTTGCCTGCTGCTTGGGTTTCTTGAGTCCTGCTGGAGGTTCTCATGGGGTTTTGTGGCCTTGAAGCCTTATTAATCTCTTTGCTAAGGCAGCAGCTTTAGGAATGAAAAAGGAGTTTAAAAATGCTACTAAAAAAAAAGCTGTTGGTATAAGGTGATTTTTTGCTCAGTCCCATATGGCTGGGAGTGTCCTGGGCTCATAAAAAACCCACTTAAAGCATGCTTTGTCTCTGAGGAAATCCCTGTGCAAAATATCCCCTTGCATGTTAGCATGGCCCTTGAATATACCCAGGTGCTTTCCATGAAGTCCCAGCTCTGGAATTGGGCAGAAAGCTAAAAACGTAAGGAAAACTGTCCTGACAAAATCTGGGCTTGTTTAGCCCACGTGGTTATGGAATGAAAAGTTGCAAACTGGACCTCTGAGCAATCCCAAAGGAGAAGAACTCAATGTGTTTACGAGAAAAAAAGGACCAAACTCACAGTGTTGAAGGCCATCTCATGCCTTTGGGATGGTCTGAGCAGTCAGTGCTGTAGCCTTTCCTCCTGCCCCCCAGCAGCCCTGGGGCTGGCAGTAAGCCAAACCATGGTCAAGGGGAGAACTCACCTTCTGGCTTTTCTTCCGAGGCAAGGAAGGTGGATTGTCTTCCAGCGATGAAATTTCCTATTGAAAAATTGAATGCTTCCTTCTCATGCTTGTGAATGGGATGCCCGGGAAGCGGACCATGCTGGTTCCAATTACCAGCACAGCAAGGCCAAGTACTGCAGTCAGTCAGGAATTTATACCTTTTCATACGTACTTGAAAAGGTAAAACCTTTTTTATTTTTTTTTTAATATGTGTAATGAATTCAAAGAAGGAGCCCAGCCAGCCAAGCTGCCTTTGATTTGTTCTTGTATTAATATTTTAAGTCTGTATATGTGCCTAATCACTCAAATTAGTCAAACTTGCTACCTCAGTTGGGCAAAAAAAAATGGTCCCAAGGAATGCAGGCTCATTTCTTGCTCCTCTTCACATCATCTCTAGGGATAACTTGTTTATGTCTTGGATTTTCCTGGAAGACGACCTACTTCGTAGCACATTTGGAGGGAAAGCTCAGAGTGGTTAATATTGATCCCAACCCAAAAGTGGCATCACAAGATCATCAAGAAGGTAAATAGCATTGTGAGTGCAGGAACAGGAGTGTTGCTTCCCGTCAGTGGTGTGTCCCATGCACATCGAATGCTGTAGAGTTGAGCACATCTGGGATTTCTGGCTCTCCTGCAGAGTTACTACTCCTCCATTAATGTCCAACGTTTTCACTTGCTGCCTGGGCAACATTTCCATGTGTAAAAAGAAGTTTCTTGAGATACATCAGTGTATGAGCTACAGGGGAGGCAGTCAGGAGCAGTGTCTATCAGCCATGAAGGACAGGGTTGTCATTAGAAACTGGAAGGGCTCAGGAGATCAGGGCTTGATTCCCACCTTGGGCACAGCTTTTCTGTGCAACATTTCTTGCATGGTGTCTGGGTGACACCTCTCCACCAGTAAGGTGCCTCCCATGACGTGTCTGTCCCACCCATTTGAGGTGGGAACTCTTTTGATGTGTCTCTGTACAGTGCCTAATGGGCAGTGATGCTGCCCTTGCTTGGGGATAGGTCACCTGCAAACCAAATACTCGTGGTGGCAATGGCAAGGAATTTGTGGTATGAGGCTCTTTCTCTTGGTGTAACTGATCATGAGACCACTTCCCAGCAACAAGGATTTCCTGGTCCTGTAGTGGTGCATCTGTTTATTAATCCTAGTGGATCATTCAGTCTCTCCTGAAGCCCATGCACACTTGCTCCTGCAAGTCCTTCAGTCAGGAGCTCTGTAGATCCACCATCTGCTGCAGGGAAACCATCTCTGTTTCCTTGTCTTGAACCTCTTCCTACCTTAGTTTGGTGGCCCTAGGTAAATGAAGGGTGACTGGCTGTAATCATAAGATGGTACAGTTGCCCGTCATAGCAGCTCACCCAGTTGGTGGGTGGTTTGTTTCTTTGTAATGCTATGAAGAACCAGTCTCCTTTAGGTACCCCAGTAGGAGGAAGCAGATACACTGTTTTAAGGACTCGCCCTGACCAGTGGTATATAGAACATCACAGGAGATAATGTGGCTGTCCTGGGGTAAAAGAGGCAGGCTGATGAAGGGAGCAAGAGAGGGAGTGGGACATAAGTGGGCCATTACTGTCATGATGACACGGTATATTAAGTCTCATTTTCAATTCCAAGTATTGAAAGGGGGTAGAACCACTGAATCCAGCTGTTGGGATGGGCTGGGATCATGTAGCTGCTTGATTTATTTGTACAGAGATCTGCACCAGTGCTTGTCGTCTAGATAAAGCCGTGTGGGGCATCAGCACTGCTTGCCCCCCAGGAGCCCTTCTCCCCAGACCTTTAACCGGTGCTAGCTGTGACTGCAGGTGGGGCTGTAGGCTCCAGCTTTGCCTGCTGCCTTCTGCAGGTTCCTGGCAGAGCGTAAAGACCTCTTTGAGGTGGCTAGTTTGACTGTGTACACCCCTTCCAGGCAAGTAGTACTGCTCCAAGACCAGGCCATTGCATCCTCACCTTCCGCTTGATATGTAAAATGACAGCATGTGTCTCTGTTATTATTTGCATCCCAGGGTCACCTACAGGTCTTTAAGCAGGATCCCTGCTTTCCTACAGGGTTGCACAAAGCCTCAACAGAGCCAAAGCTTGCCCTAGAGAGATGGCAGTCTGAGACCAGGGGCAGCAGGCAGGCGTAACTAGCTGGAGGAGAATGAAAAATAATGATCCTGAATTGGCCACAGGAGATACAGAGGTGCCACCACACACAAAGTAGCTTATAGCATATGGAAATGTTGTGTATACCTCTATATGATTGCAAAAGATTCATGTTCAGCTGTGTTATTGGGAAATAGTACACAATCATTAGGAGTGGAATGAAACACCTGGAGAGGCAGAGTTAAGAGTGATTATGCAGCCCAGCCCTGGCTTTTCTTCACTTTGGGGAGCAACATGGCATAATTTCATTATAGATTTATATACAGCTAATTGGCACATTGATAGTTTGATATGGAAATAAACATAAATATCAGAGAAAAATTTAAAGCAGTACTTTCAACTGTCATGCTGCAATCCTTGCTTTTCTGGTCAGTCTAATCTACTTGATTACCCCTTACATCATACTGTGTTTTGAAGATGTGATATCTCTTTCAAAGAACCTGTCAGACATAGATTAATTAGTTATTTTTTCTGCATGGGATGAAAAGACAAGGGTGGGGAACCCAGAGCCCTGAGGATCAGATGCAGTGAGTGGCCAAGTAATTATTTTGGGGTAACATGGAGATGTGTTATGTGTGGCCTGTGCTCGGTCTATAAGGGCTCTTTAGCTCTTGGCAAGAGACAGGTTTCCTACTAGAGATACTCAGTTTATGCTAAAGATTGAAGTGAAATTTTCTAAATGGGAGTAACAGAGCACTGCAGTAGACACCACTGAGATGGCACTTCCAGACTGAGCTTTCTAGATCAAGGATGCTACAGGCAGTGGTGCTGAAGGATGTTTTTAATTCAGAAGATTAAGCTTAAGTACTTTAAAAATGGGAGAAAGTGTGGATAAAGTCAATATTTTTATGTTCAAGTACAAGCTGAAGTGTAGACTTGTTTGCTGGTAGCATCAAAGGTTGCAGCTAGCTTGGGACGCCTGGATTCTTTTCGTCTGGTTTAATCTGAGAACGAAATCTGCTGTGATTTTTGTGTTGTGATCTTGGGTGAATGTCTATTCCTGTCACCGTGATTCTTTGAATCAGACACCTTTCATGCAATATCAAGAAATATGTTTTATGCAAGGGGTCCATGACCCGGTGTGTCGTCAATATGCGTGATGTGCACAGCAGTTTTCTTCCAGTTCAGCCGGAGGGGAGCTTGGTGTGCGGTTTTGGGGCCAAATCCGGGCCTGGCAGCAGTGCGGTGCATAGGGGTGAATTGAAGCAGGACAACGCACTGTCACAGATGGGGTGATGCACTTCACTCATAAAAGAGAAGCAGCAATACGTTTTCTGATAGAAAACAGAGATTTAATGAAGTTTGATAGTAAATGCTACAGCAGTTTAATGAGGTTTGACAGCAAGGTACACTTGATTATTTACTGCACAGAGGACGGGGTCAGACAGAACTGTCAGGGAGACCCTCCTGTTGGGTCATGAGGTTCAGAAAGGACCCCCCTGTGTTAAACCACTTCCCGCAGGGGAGTTTAGGTGCAGCTGGATCCAGACTTAGTCCCAGACTTGGTCAACGGTTTATGTTTGTAATGGATTATATGTGCACCATCAGTCCTTTATATCACTTTGGTAAGATTTCCAAGTTTAGCATGCCTTTAATCACCTACAGAGGATCTGTTGCGGCAAGGCAAGGGATCTCTCAGCCTCCAGGAGCTCCCCTGGGAGGGTCCCTGCTCAAGGGGAGCCCCTGGGGTGCAGCCCGCTGCCGTGCGGGGGAGCTCAGCAGGCCCTGGGCTGCCCGCTACCTCTGGAGTCAGGGAATTGGCTCACAGTTGTATTTGCATTCCGACTACAAAAATAAGTTTCTTTCAAACTTTAAGTTGGCCTTGCCCTGTGCTGTGGTGAGGTGGGCACGTTGCTGCAGTTAGCCCTTGGCTATCCTGCTGTTATCTGCCATCATGACTAGAGGCATCCATCACAGTCACCATTGCTGGTTATCACTTCAGCATTGTTACAGAAATAAAGGTCAGGATGAGGGGACAAGCATACCGCCACATGCAGGTGTAGATGCAGGGCAGAAATTCCCAAAGGGTTCCCAAATCCCAGAGCGTGTCACTAGCAGTGGAGCATGTAACTCCATTGAGGACCCGTGGAAATCCTGCTAAGGCAGGGTCCTCTCTGTCATATCCCTCCTTGACACTTCTGATTCCCCAGGGATGAGTTACTGGGCTGTCACAAGCCTGGGTATCCCATTTCTGACCCCATGTGGGAGAGCTGGTCCTAGATACTGGTCAGCAAGGCAATAAATACAATGCAACATCCTTGCAGAGGGATGAGTTTTGCATTTCTTCAGGTTGTACTATAGCTATGTTTGAATTCCACCATCTGTTTGTCACGACGGAGGGAAGACACAGTCACTCAATATGAGTGATCAGCAGACTTCGTTTATTGTCCCTTACAGTCACCTTTTATGCCTTGTTATAATTAGCTCATACATATTACAAAAGTTAAGCTCATTATTGGTTAGTTGCCTAAATACCAAGCCCGCCCCTAGTTTCTCTTCTGTAGTTTTCTGTTCCCACCTGCAACATTCTTTTCCCACCAAAATCTTCCTGTTATTGTGTAACAAGGACAGCCAAAGACAGTGTATTTTGCTTTACTTCAGATAAGCTGAGAGCGATGTGCATTTTTGTCCAGCCAGCTGGACTATGTCTATGTGACCTTTTTCAGCTAGCCAGTTATCCACATCTGTCTTTACCATCTTTGTGTTTTTTCTTGTTTTTTTATTTGCTTACTGGCTTCCAGACCTCCTGATAATGTGTTCAGTGTGGGCTACTAACATATCCCCACAGGAGCAACCCTTTTGCCCTTCCAGTTTTCCTTTCAGAATAAGGATAAGAGAACTTCCCTTATCCCTTCCTTCTTTTGGTGGTTTGTTTTTTTTTTTTTCCACTTTTTGGTTTCTTCTCTTTTCCGTTCTCCTCCTTGGCACCTTCTTTTCCTCATCTGTTCTCCTGCAGAGCTGAACCCCACTGAAGCATGAGCTCTTCCAGGGGCAGAAGAGCCTGAAGGCTGTAAACTGACCTCTGAGCACCATGTCATTTCCCAGAGAGGTCCCTCGGGGTGGGAGGAAACCTGGAAGTTGATGGCTGGTGTGAACCCTCAGAGGAAACACGTGGGTTTTTTTTGGTGGTGGATGCTTCATGTACTGTGTCCAGCTCTGGGGTCCTCAGCACAGGGAGGACATGGACCTGTTGGAGCAAGTCCAGAGGAGGCCACAGAGTTGGTCAGAGGTCTGGGGCACCTCTGCTGTGAGGACAGGCTGGGAGAGCTGGGGTTGTCCAGCCTAGAGAGGAGAAGGCTCCAGGGAGACCTTACTGTGGCCTTTCAACACTTAAAGGGGGCTTAGAAGAAAGATGGGGACAGAGCTTTAGCAGGGCCTGTCCCAACAGGACAAGGGGGAATGGTTTTAAACTCAAAGAGGGGAGATTCAGACTAGATGGAAGGAAGACATTTTTTACACTGAAGGCGGTGAGACACTGGCACAGGCTGCCCAGAGAGGTGCCCGATGCCCCATCCCTGGCAACATCCAAGGCCAGGCTGGACGGGGCTCTGAGCAGCCTGATCCAGTTGAAGATGTCCCTGCCCATGGCAGGGGTTGGACTAGATGGCCTTTGAAGGTCCCTTCTGACCCAAACCATTCCATGAGTCTATGATTTGTGTAATTAGGCAGTGGACTGCTGGTGGGTACTAAAGGTTTTGGAAAAATGCATCATTTTCCTGCACCTGCCCAGCTAAATTATCACAAAGCTGCTTGGAGGAGAAAGGGAAAGGATGCTCATCATCAGCTGGGGATCTGGTAAAACACTGTATATCACAAGATTCACAATAAAGTCACAACACTGACAATTGTAGATTACGGATTCTTGTTGGGGCTTGTGGTTTCTTTGTTTTGCTCGACAAAATAAAACCTGCCAAAGTGCAGCGCTGGTGAGCTCCCATCTCTGTTCTCATAGCTCCAGCCACTCCTGCTAGAATTATTCATGTTCGGTAAGTGATCCTGCAAACAGCTCCTGTGATCTCCCTGTGATCTGTGTGTATGTGAGACTCACCCCTGCTTAGGTCAGGGCATTTTATTATTTACCTGGTATGATTTGTGCGGCTGTCCCAGGCGCACAGTATTATCACTGGATAAGCAAGAAGACTCCGCGCAAACATCTGTAGCTGTTGCTTGACAAATCCTACTGTATAAATAATATTAAGGAGCTGCAGAGGCACTTGTAGGGCAGCACTGCCGGCTTCTCGCTCAGCACAGGGTGTATTTCAACTGCACGTGTGGCTCAATAGGGCTTTGCTGGGCTGTTATATATATGTTTATATGTGTACATATATATATGTTTTTATATATATATATGTATATATGCTTTTATATATGTTTTACGTGTTTGCTTGTTTTCCACAAGCTCTGCTCTGTGTTTGTGTTAATTTTTTATAATGTGTTCTGATTTGGTCATGGGAGGAGATTTGTAAAACTGGTGAGAAGGGCAGTTTATGGTCAGGCAATTGGCAGGTGTCCTGTTTACTTTGCAATCCACATCATTAGTAAAACAGGCTGTACGTCTACTTCTCCAGTACACCCACCCCAGGGAGATCTTGGATCTGCCTGTCCAGTATCATCTAATTCATCCCAGCATACTGTGATAAACCAGTCTGCATTTTGGGATGAGGACTGGAATGCTTCAGGAAGCTGTTGTCAAGCGGAGCTGGAGCTGATGCTCTGAGCAGGGCAAGGCTCAGCAGAGAGACAGGGACTCCCAGGTCTCCTTCCCCAGCTGAGGGCGTAGCTTTGGATGAAAAAAGCTCCATTTAGGGTACCTGCTTTTATATATTACCCCCAAGGAGGACCTGTGCCTTGCCTAGGATATCCCTCACCTATGATATAACTGGAATACAGTAGTGAGTTTGTTAAAATGTCCTGCCTCTGGATTCTGGAAAGATTTTCTATTAAACCTTAGGGAAATTACTGGCCTTGTTAACTAGCATAGAAGTAATGAACCACAGCAGGGTTACTCAAGAGATTTGGGCCCTTGCTTTGTAAGACTGCATTGTTTCTTTAAATGAGAGAAATAATTTAAGCAAACAAATGAACAAATAATTTCTGGAAATTAAAGTACGGTACAAATAGAATGATTCTCATCCTCTGTTTAATAGGAGCAGTGCAGTGAACAGTTGCGTAGTCGACCTCAGAAATCTATCCATGGTAACTAGTCACAGAAGAGAAAAATAGACAGCCTGCCACCAACTTGGTATTAAAGTTATATTTTCCATTTTTTCCATGGTTGTGGGCCAGTTGGGGACTTTCCATGAGCAATCAGCACAGCAGAAATCTCCTTTTGCTTTGCAGCAGCCACTGCTGCTGAGCAACGAAAGGTCTGATGCTGGTTTTGAACTGCTTTTAGCTTTAGCGGGTTTTGGTCCCAATTTCCAGTAGGATCAGCCTAGGGCAGACCCTTCCTGCTGAACACATCCCACCAGAGCAGGGCTATGGGTGGGTGATGCCCCCTTCTCCCTTCCACCATGTGACTGAGGCTTGCTTGTGATGGGGTCTGGTATAGGAACCTCACCTTTGGTTTCATCACCTCTGTGAGGTGCTGGATGTTAAATCTCCCGACTGGGTTTGGGCTTTGTGCAAACCCTGCATGACCCGTGCAGCTCTGGGCAAGTCCTGCAAGAGCCTGAAGGAAGGACAGAAAGACACTGCCAGGCTGGAGTTCATCCAAAAATAAATAAACCAGAAATACTGGGCCTTCAGGCCTGATCATCTGTTCCTCAAAAGACATTTTTGGAAAGGATCACTGTGCTTTTGTTCTTCCATTAGGCAACTGAGGAGGGAACATTTTCTTCCCCTCATCCATTCCCCTTATAGGGAGAGAAGAAAGAAGACTTGGCCACCCTGAGCTGAGCATCTTGGGGGACCTCCCAAAACAAAGGGCCGTATGGAGAAAAGTGCCGTCATCCTGTCCCCTTCATTCCCTTCCCTCCCTTCACCCTGTGCTTGGCACGGCCATGCCCGCCTAGGGCTGGCGAGCTGCACGTCACTGCCAGCCAGTGGGGAGCACAGAGGGGTGTTCCTAGGCTTCCTCCCTGGAAGCCTGGAAGACTTCTCTTATCTCCAGGTTTATTGCTTCCCTGAGACTTGGCAAGGCAACCCTGAAGTTTGTCTTCTGCCAGGAAGGTGTGTTAGCTCTGGGACAGTGTTGACAGTGTACGTGTCTGCATGGGATGGCTTGGATAAAGCAATACTCCTGAAGAACATCATTTGGATGTTCCTGGATGTGGACTGAAGCTCTATGGACACATCCATCCTGGTGCAGTTTCTCTCCCGTGTGCTGCAGGCATCAATTCCTGATCTGCAGAGGATGCCTGTGGGTTGGAGAGCGTCTTCCCAGCCACGCTTTGTGTGACCCTTGCATTAGCTCCACATATAGGAATACAGGGCTGACACATGGAGCTGGGATGGTTTATTTTTTTTTTTTAATTACAGGTTGTGCGGGTTTGTTTTTTTTACAAAAGACTGGACTAAGACTATCTTGTTTTGCGCAGGCTCCAAGGCTGACCCTGCTGAGAACCCCTGAGATACTGAACTCTATGGGAGTGGAGACCACTTGACTGCACTCAGCACCTTTAAGGATCAGGCCCTAGGTAATTATTTTAATTCTCTGCCTGGATGATGGGTGAAATTTGCTGTTCTGGGCTATGCAGGCCATCTGAAATGACAGTCGTAGTTGTACATCCCATGAATCCGTGGACTTTTTTTCCTCCTGAAGGTTGTCACTCTGTAGGTCAGTAGCTTGACACTACAATAATAACCACTATTCTCTCAAAAATACATTATATCTCCATTGCTTCTAGAGGGGGAATCATAGACCCATTGAATGGTTTGGGTCAGAAGGGACCTTCAAAGGCCATCTAGTCCAACCCCTGCCATGGGCAGGGACATCTTCAACTGGATCAGGCTGCTCAGAGCCCCGTCCAGCCTGGCCTTGGATGTTGCCAGGGATGGGGCATCGGGCACCTCTCTGAGCAACCTGAATTGCTGGATCACTGTTCTGGCAATGGTCACCAGCTCTTCTACTTGGGAAATTCTCCTGAAGTTAACTTGCAGAAAGCTGTAAAAACAAAACAAACAAACAAACAAAAAACCCCAAACCCCCACCCAAACACTTTCGCTCCCATCAGAAGCAATCGAAGGCTTAAAACAACAATACTTGTTGGCAAGGATGCTTGTTCAGGTCAGATCTTGAAGAAGGACTCAAAACCTACAGCTGCAGGGGCCTCCTTTTTAAAATAAATCTAGCAACTATTTTCTGCAGAAAAATAAATTCTGAAAATCTTACTTACCTGGGTTCACAGCAGCTACATTCTCTTCTCCAAACCTGGCCTCATTGTTGTGCCTTTATGAAACTTTAAATCTTTGCTCCAAGGTGGACAGATGGAAATCAAAGAGCCTAGGGCCAAGCGGTGCCCTGCTCTGCATCCTCATGGAGATGTGGTGTCAGCCTGGTGCCTTACCTGGGGTAGGGACGTGGACAGGATTTGACCCAAAATTTGTTGTTTCAGCCCAGCAAGGCCAGCTCAAACTTGGAGTGTGAGCTTGAGAAGCAAAGATCTTGGGTGAGTTTTAAAAGGAGTAAGAAGGAAACCAGCAGTATGCTGTGGATGTTACTCTGAAATGCTAAGGATGAAGGATTTCCTGTAGGGTTGGCTTCCTGAGCGAGGTGATATTCCTTATGAAATTCTCGATGCTGATAAAAGTATCAGTCAACAGAGGGTTATAATTTTTAACCCTATCTGTTGGATTCCCCCCCCCCAATAAATTGGTTAATAAAAACCAACTTCCCACTGATCTCAGCAGAGGTTAAAGGCCAGCTCTCAAGATCAGGGTGGCATGAGGGCAGATTGTGTGTCGCTAGCTGCTCTCCCAGAGCATCCTCTCTCCGTGTGGGAACAGAGGGCTATTCTCCATTGCTTGCAACTCTGTGCAGTGACATTTTCAGGACCCAAGCCTGAGGACTTTGACTGGGTTGTTTCCTGTTCTGACAATCTCAATTTCAAATACTCTATACACAGCATTGTGCAGGGAATTAAAAAAAAACAAAAAACAAAACAAAAACAAAACAAAAAAAAACCCAAAAAAACCAGCCCATATCCTTCTCTCTTGAATATTGTGGTGGGGAGCTCATGTTTCCAATGGGGAGGGAGAAGACGCAGAGGGTGAAACAGGCTCAGAAAGTGAAAGACAGGAAAATGAAGAATGAGAAGAAATACGTTCACCATCAGGACTGTGGTGCTATATTTTTCCCCATCCATTCTGGATTTGTGGGGATGGGGTGCTTTCTTGGTGCTGAAGTTCATATGCTCTGTGTTTAAACTGCTGCTGTCAAAGTTTGGAGAGTAACTATAACAAAAATGTCACAGTTTAAATGGATGTTTTCCATTTGAATGGAGTGCAGTGTAAATTCTGGGGAAGGAAATAACCCACCAAACATGTACCGGCCCTGTGTCTGCATCCCCCACCGCAGTGCTGGTCCTACAGAACCTGCAAGCCGGTGGCAGAGCCGGCCAGGCAGGCAGCTGCCTGCCTCAGCATCCTGAAATGTTCTGCAGGCAGCATCCTCTCCCCAGTAAATTTCTGTGCAAATTTAACAGTATTGCATCCAGATTTGATCAAGGTCAGCAATTATGAGGATCAAGAGGTTGCTTCAGGTGAGCGTGGTAGGAGAGAAAACATCTGCCTGTTGAGGAGCCTGGGCTTGAGGCTCATCCTAATCCCCTGCAACACATCTTCAGCCAAGGGCTGATCTTTGTGGCTATAAATTCAGAGGATTGGATAGGCAATGCTCCCCAGGAGCACTGAGGCAAGTGCATCTCTGCCACCACTTCATACCATCCCTTGCAAAGTTCCCCTGAGGTTTTGGCATGGCTGGTTGCTCTTTGATGTGTTGTAACCTGAAAAGGAGGATAGAACCATTTTGGTTGGAAAAGACCTTTAAGATCATTAAATCCAACTGTTAACCCAATACTGCCAAGTCCACCACTAAACCCTGTCCCTAAGGGCTGCATCCACACGTCTTTTAAATCCCTCCAGGGTTGGTGACTCCACCACCCCCTGGGCAGCCTGTGCCAGGGCTTGACAGCCCTTTCTGTGAGGACCTTTTTCTTCATTCCCAACCGAAACCTCCCTGGCACAACGTGAGGCCGTTCCCTCTCGTCCTGTCGCTTGTTCCCTGGGAGAAGAGCCCGACCCCCCTGGCTCCAGCCCCTCTCAGCGGGTTGTAGGGAGCCAGAAGGTCTCCCCTCAGCCCCCCCTCTCCAGGCTGACCCCCCCAGCTCCCCCAGCCGCTCCCCACAGCACTTGTGCCCCAGCCCCTTCCCCAGCCCCCTGCCCGGCTCTGGGCACGCTCCAGCCCCTCAGGGTCTGTCTGGGAGCGAGGGGCCCAGAGCCCACCGCGCCATTCCAGGGGCGGCCTCACCAGTGCCGAGGGCAGGGGGACGGGCACTGCCCTGGTCCTGCTGGCCACACCACTGCTGACACAGGCCAGGATGCTGTTGGCCACCAGGACGCATGGCTGGCTCATGCCCGGCTGGCTCATGCCCAGTCGGCTGTCGACCAGCACCCCCAGGTCCTTTCCCACCTGGCACCTTCCCAGCCGCTCTGCCCCCAGCCTGTAGCACTGCCTGGGGCTGGTGTGACCCAGGTGCAGGACCCGGCACTGAGCCTCGTTGAACCTGATGCGGCTGGCCTTGGCCCATCGATCCAGCCTGTCCAGATCCCTTTGTAGATAGATAAAGGCAGAGTGTTCTGGGATCGATGCCAAGCCAAAGGCACTGAATTATTAAGAGATCCATATCTGGATAACGGATTCATGCTCTTTAACAACTTTTAAGAGAAAAATATGGTGTTTGTAGGATCAGATTGGGATCATCCTAGGAAACAGAACTCTCCTTTTAAAATTGTATTGCTTTTATTAATATAACTATAATAATATTTCCCCAGTGAAGCAATATATGAGAATATTATTTGCGTAGGAACTGGAAACGAACCTGAAATGATCAGCGTATTTTTTAAAGGCACTTTACAAGTCACTTGGCTTTGGAAAAGGTACAACTATACATCAAAGCAAGGCTTTGGGATAAAATAATTAGAAATCACACAACTGTAGCAAAGGAAGATTAGTGCTAAAATTAGAAGCCATAAAGTTGTTTTTAGATTAGGCTGGAATCCAGGCAGGCTGTTTTATTGTACTGTGTTACTTTAAAAAATGCAAGGTGAGAGGTGTGAATTGCCTGCATTTGGTTGTGTTGCAATGGAAATGCTATCGCTAATGTTAGGAAATCCTTAGGGAGCGTGAGTACAATCCACCGTGAAAAGTGACAAGCTGCTAAAGGACCTGGGTTCGGTGCTAAGCTCTCCTTCCAACTCACCATGGATGCCCTGTAAGGTTGGTTTGCTCCTAGTTTTATTTCAGGGTTGTGGTGGCCGTATGTCCATGTTGCATTGAGAAACCACGGTGGGATGGCTGGGTGAAGAAGCGTCTGCACCCACAGGTGGTGTGAGTTGGAGCTGCTGTGGTCTGGGGACCTGAGCTGGCTTTCTGAGGCCAGAGAGCAATGTTAGATGGGGCATGCTCCATGCAGCTTCATCACTAAATACATCTGCTGGGTCTCCTTACATGTGAACAGGAATGAATCCTCTATCAGAAGAGGGCCATAAAAATGGTCGGAGGACTGTAGAGGAATGAAGCTGGGTTAATTAGCATTGATAATATACAGCTGTGGGCTGGCTTCAGGGTCAGCTGATGTAGATAAGGTGCAGCTGTGGCTGGTTCCATTAAGTGGTTGGGCAGCCGAGGAAGAGAGAGGAGGAAGAAGAAGCAGAGAGAATAGAGAGAGAGAGAGAGACAAGGAGAAGACAGCAGAAGGACTGGCATGAAGAGTATGTTGGTATGTGATGGTAAAAGACCTTGTTGCAGCTTGATAGTTTGGGGAGTGCTGTGATAGAGGACAGGCTGGGAGAGCTGGGGTTGTTCAGTCCGGAGAGGAGAAGGTTCTGGGGAGACCTTACTGTGGCCTTTCAACACTTAAAGGGGGCTTAGAAGAAAGATGGGGACAGAGCTTTAGCAGGGCCTGTTGCGATAGGACAAGGGGGAATCATTTTAAACTCAAAGAGGGGAGATTCAGGCTAGATGGAAGGAAGAAATTCTTTACTGTGAGAGTGGTGAGACACTGGCACAGAGGGCCCAGAGAGGTGCCTGATGCCCCATCCCTGGCAACATCCAAGGCCAGGCTGGACGGGGCTCTGAGCAGCCTGATCCAGTTGAAGATGTCCCTGCCCATGGCAGGGGTTGGACTAGATGGCCTTTGAAGGTCCCTTCCGACCCAAACCATTCCATGATTCTGTGATCTGTTGTGGAGGCTTTATCATGTCTGGAAAGTGTGTAATGCACTGGGACCCACCTTTACTCTCAAATGGTGTTGGCTCATAGAGTTGCACGTCTCTAGTGCTGGTCTTCCACCACATTACACCATTAGTTTCCAAGGGACCTCCTTTGATTAATACCTGCGCCAATTAAGCCTGTTGCAGGGTGTGTTGTATTTTGGGGATGGGGATGTACCTGTTGCGCCTGGCTTCATGTGCCAGGGATGGGGCATGGCTAGGGATTTACTTCTCCCTTTGTGGAGGTGCTGGGAGCTTCTTCTCACTGCAACTCATTGGGATAGAAGGATCTGCTGCCACCCTGGGCAGCAGATGGGGGTTTTGGGAATGAAGGAGCCAAAAGTGTGTCCTGTTTTGTGCATGAGGGCTTGTGGTGTGGCAGAAGGTAGGACAAAGAGGGGGACAAGGAGGGAATGACATGGAACAGCTTCATTGTGAAAAGTGGCTGACCAGACCAAGTCCTTCAAGTCTGGAAGAGAAGGAGCTGAGCAGGTATTGAAGTGGGGTATATAAGCCCTGTGTGGTGTGGAGCTAGATAGGGAAGTTATTTGGTGTGTCTAGCAGCTAAAGAAAACTGTGAAATGATTGGGCAGGGACTTTAAACAGGAGGACGTGCTTTTTTATAAAACATGTAATTAAACTGTGGACCTCCTTGCCACAGGATATTGAAGATGCCAAAAGTATAAATGGCTTCAAAAACCAGTTAGGGAAACTTGTGGACAGAAGTTCCATCAAGGGCTGTTAGTGCAGTGCTGTAGGTACAGCCACCGGATTGGAAAGCATCTCAGCTGCTTGCTGACCATCAGGAGCGTATACCTGGAGAAGTACTCCATGTGTACCCCATTTTGTATGCCCCTTGGTCACTCTTAGAGCTGGGATCTTGGGCTGCAGGACCTCAGGCACCTGCTGTGGCGTTGAACCTGATTCATGCTGGTGGAGGACAAGGAAAGCTGTGTCTGCTGTCCCTCTCTCCTGGGCTTCCCATGGTAAATGCACACCCGTACCTGAAGATCGGACATCACCAAAGTGGGTCAGCTGGGTATTGTGGGGCATGATATTCTTAGATACATTAGCAAGCCTTCCCCTGTGAGTTGTCTCGCTCTGGCATGCCCAGCCAAGGCAGGAACACAGGTCCAGATGGGTTAAGAACCTCCAGTGAAAATGTCTTACCACTAAATTCTTCCAAAATCCAAGTGAGCATCCCAGGAGGGTATGGGTAGGGAGGAACCGGCATGGTCCATGTATAAAAGCCTTCAGGGAAAAGTGTCTTGATGCTAAGGGGCTTTCCCATATAGTTGGAAAGGCATAACATGAGCGAGAGGTTGGAGGACAAGGCCAGGCACATCCAAATGTTCTCACCACAGAGATGTCCAAGTGAAGGTCTCTGTCACCTAGAGAAAGGTGACTTCTTCAGTGCTGGTGCATTGAAATGGGGAGTGTGGGATTTCTGGGAGAGAAACCTGAACTTTGTGGGATGTGCTGCCTAAATATGGATGCAACTGGGCAAAACCCTTCACCTGTTCTCATCAGAGGTACCAAATGAAAGGGTCTGTAGGCTCCCTCCTGGTCAGGAAGCACCAGCCCCACTGCAGCCACCCGCAGCATCTTGTCGGCAAGTGCATTTCCCAGTTCCTGTAGTGGGAGAGTGGAGTGGAGCAGACTGCCTGCTTCCCCCAGAATGCTCCCTGTTGCTCCTTCAGTTCTGTGAAAGCAGGACAACTCCTCATCGACTCTTTGTAGCCTGGGAGCAGAGCCTTGGAAAAGTCTGGCAGTGGGGAGCTTTACTCATTCTAACTAATGACTCCGAAATACTGACTGAGGGGAATAATTGGGCATCATCAAAAGGCACAGACAAAAGAAATGCACTGTATTGTAATAGCAAACAGAGCTGAACTTGGTCTGATGGAGCACCTTTCATATTCGGAGCAATTCAAAGTGCTTTGCAGAGTAATGAGCTGCATGCTGACATCGGCCAGTGAAGTGGTCTTTATGTGCCCAACGATAGCTGGTGGAGGGGGACTTGCTTATGGTGGGAGAGGGGATGGTGGCCAGGATGCTGGGGTTATCCTGTGCTTTCCTGGGTTTTTTTTCAGTGCTGTTAGATCTCTAGCTAGCATTTGGATGGGTACTGAAGGTGATCTGGCAAGACCTACTGGCCTTTCAATACTTAAAAGGGGCTTAGAAGAAAGATGGGGACAGATTTTAGCAGGGCCCTGTCATGGTTTAACCCCGGCCGGCAACCAAGCCCCATGCAGCCAGTTGCTCACTCCCCCTCACTCAGAGGGATGGAGAGAAGAATCGGAAAAGGAATGTAAAAGTCAAGAGTTGAGACAAGAACAATTTAATAATTTAAACAGAATAAAGAGGTAAGAACAATAATACTAACAAAATGGAAAGGTGGGGTAAAAGGGTAAAGCAAAAGCCGTGCACACAAGCAAAGCAAGGAATTCATTCCCCACTTCCCACGGGCAGGCAGGTGTTTGACCATCCCCAGGAAAGCAGGACTCCATCACGTGTAACGGTTACTCAGGAAGACAAACGCCATAATGCCAGATGTCCTCCACCTTCCTTCTCCTTCCCCCAGTTTATATACTCAGCATGACGTCCCACGGTATGGAATCCCTCTCTGGCTGGCTTGGGTCACCTGTCCTGGCTGTGTCCCCTCCCCATGTCCCGTGCCCCCCCAGCCCTCTGGCTGGCAGGGCCCAAGGAACTGAAAAGTCCTTGATTTAGTAGAAACATCACCCGGCAACAACCAAAACCATCGGTGTCCTATCAACATTGTTCTCGCATCAGAGCCAAAACAGAGCACTGTGCTAACTAGGAAGAAGAAAATTAACTCTATCCCAGCTGAAACCAGGACAGGCCCATAGCAATAGGACAAGGGGGAATGGTTTTAAACTCAGAGGGGAGATTCAGACTAGATGTAAGGAAGAAATGTTTTACACTGAGGGTGGTGAGGCACTGGCACGGGTTGCCCAGAGAGGTGCCCGATGCCCCATCCCTGGCAACATCCAAGGCCAGGCTGGACGGGGCTCTGAGCAGCCTGATCCAGTTGAAGATGTCCCTGCTCATGGCAGGGGGTTGGACTAGATGGCCTTTGAAGGTCCCTTCCGATCCAAACAGTTGTATGATTCTGTGAAGACCTGTCTGTGATTCCTTTGTTGTCTTGATGCTTCTCTGTCTGTAGCTGAGATATGCCGGCTGCGTGTCTGTCTAGCAGCAATCCATCAACACCCTGGCCTGGGCATACTGGAGAAAGGTCAGGTCAGTGGGAGTTGGTTTGGAGGGAGAGAGTGGCTTGAGGCACCCAGGACAGTCTGTGAGATGGGATTATTCTTTCCTTCTTGAAACTGTGCAGAAGTCCTGAGGTTTACCTATGGATCTGCTCCTCTTGGAATCGCTTGGAGGAGCAGTGAGCTTGGCTTGAAGGATTGGGAAAGCCTCTCCATGCTCTAGCTTCCAAAAGCAACTGAGGTACTTCATCTTCCCAGGAGTGAAGCAATATCAGTGTCTGGTCCTGCCTGTGGTTTGACCAGGTCCTATGGACCTGCAGGTCCTTCGAGGTCTGCACTCATGATGGACTCAGTTTTTCTACCCTTCTTTTATTTTCAGGGAAATGGAGGTTGAGAAACATTTTGTGATTCACATGAGAATCTCTTGGCACAGCTGGGAATAGATCTTGGCCTCCCAGGTCACCGTCTCGTCCTCTAATCTTGTGGTCTCTGTGACAGTTTCATGAAGGCCCACATACAGCTTCAGCTATTTAATTTTAGTTAAGCTAGAATAGCATCAGCGCAGCTGTGTGAGCAGATCTCTTAGTCCCAAAACCATTTCTGTAGCAAGGATGTTTCTTGCCCCTTGCAAGGAGAGGAAAAGGTTAATTGCATTTTTTTCCTTGTTCTTTTTTCTTTTTCTTTTTTTATTTGGAAAAGAGGAAAGAAATGTACCTACCCCACCCTAAGGGGACTGCACAAATCTGTCAGCCCTTGGTGGGTGGGGGCAGGCAGATGGGCTGCATTAAGGAAGTAGCCCTTGGGAGGGAAGGGGTTGGGGGCATGGGTGAGGGGCCTTGGCTGCCTGCCCAGAGCTGCAGGCACGGAGGGGGATGCTGTACCCGGCTATATTTTGAGATCCCAGGCTGTAATGCTGTCTGCAGAGCCATGGGCACTTGCAATGAGTTAATCTTACCCGGGGCTGGAATAAAAGATCTGTAGCAAAGCCTGGTTTGGGGTTAGATTATGATTTCAGGGTGAGGAAGGAGATCTCAGACCTTGTCCTGTGTGACCTGGCCCCTTCACTACAGCAGCTCCCTGCTAACCAGGATAACCAGATCCCAGCAGCTTTGCTGGAGGACCATGCTGGGTTGGTGTTGGGTTCACTGCATCGCCCCCATCCCCAGCAGAGAGAGGAGGATGGGAAGCAGACCAAGATGCTGTTGGAAGCCTGGATTCTCCTCGCTCCTCCATCTGTGTTTCCATGCCGCCTGTGCTCCAACTGGGTTGGGCTGATGTCATGGCAAGGCTTCCTCTCGCAGGCAGCAGCCTCGCGTGCTGTCATCCCGCCGCGGGGATTTGATGGTGTGCAGATGACTTTGCTGTTTCCTTTCCTGTCTGCCTCACGCTGAGGCTGGCACCGCTTTCCAAGCAGCAGTGTCTCAAAGGGCCAGTTGAGTGGCAGTGATAGCAGATGAAGGTTCTCCATGATGATCCAACTTTGTGTGGATATTTTGGTACCACTTCTGAATTAGCACTCAAAGGAATATATAAAGACCTAACATTTTAAGCTTCTTTGGGAGCTGACTGCAACAAAAATAAACTCTCATGTGGTGGAACACATGGTTGAAGCAAAGTAGCAGGGCTATGTCTTGAAACAACTCAAAGCAACATTCAGGCTTCTTGTCTTGTTGAGCTTCAAGGCATCTAAACTCAGAGCTGTTGTGTATATATCACACTGAGCGTGCTGTTTGCACAGAGCCTGTCCAAGTCTTCCTCATTTTGCTTTTATATCAGCAGTGACTGGTGTGAGTAACCTGTACTCATCTTTTGAGCATAGTAGGAGGTAAGTGAACTCTGGAGGCAGACCAGGGCTGAAGGTGGAGGTGATGCTGGTCCTGGTGGTACATTTGAGATGGTTTTACATCCTCACACTCTTAGCCAGATGGATGCTTTGCCCATGGTTCTTGTTTCAGCTGGATGGTGCAGTAGGGACTGTAGGGGAGATGCTAGAAAGGCAAGAAATAGATTTATAATCCCAAGCCAGCACCGCTGGGCTGTGGGGAGAGCATCGGCGGAGCCTTCCTGATGTTTTCCAGTGGAAGGGTGGACCTGCTGAGCCTGGACATCCCCACAGGGGCTGCAGGAAGACTCTGTGTCTGACAATGAGGCATAGCCCTGGGGCGGAGGGGGCTCCGGCTGCCCTCTCAGACACAGCTCTGGGGCGAGGGGCTCATCTGGATTTTGCTGAATAGGTTTCCTTGCCCCTCCTGTCTGGGATTCACCACGTGTTCGAGCTTTTAATATCACTTCATTCTCACTTTCTATATTCCATGCCCCTGTCCCAGATGTATTTAAGTGGCTTTAATTAACTTACATTTTCCTGTGTGTGACAGCTCCTTGAGGTTTTGGTAGCTGTTTTCTGTCCTTCCACAGTTGTCACTGACATGTAGCACTTTCCCTGCAGGCTGGCTTTCAAGCCTACCCTGGTTTATTTCCTGCTCTGTGGAATTATTTTAACATACTGGAAGGATATTATTTCCATGTGAGCCTTGTTACACACACTCAATTGATTATTGGGTGTGATTTTCCTGATCCCTGCTGGTACCTATGAGGATTTTGAACGAGGAAGCTGGAGGGGCATAGGATGATGGTTTAGGTCAGAGAGATTTATCTCCATGAGTGACAAGACTGATAACTCTGGAGTGGTATGGCTACAGGTGTTATCATTTGGGTGTCTTCTCAAGAGCGAAAGTTAATGTCTTGCCACTACTGATCCATCACGGTGTTATCTGCAGGATTTATAGGTCTTCTTGTGCCTTTCCAGCAACAGTGGGTTCACTTTTCCAGAGCTCGGAGCAATGTACCTGCTCCCTGGTTGCAGCAGCCGTAACGGTCACATCATCAAGCCCTTGCTGTCCCGGGTTCGTTTGCTTTTAAACCCAGTGTTAGGAATAATCTCTGCTTGTTATTGTGTAGTTTTGCACTTGGCCAGTGGAGGAAGATGAGATTGATGGGTGCAAGCCCAATGATTGAGTCCTTTCACGAGGGAAGGCATCAAGCAGGTGAAGGCAAGACAAGCCCTGATCCCACCTTCCTGAGGATCACCCAAAGAAATGCGAGAAGGATGGTAGGGAGCAAGAAGAGGCTCAGATATTAAAATAAAATCTCTTAAAAAAAAGAAAAAAGCAATAAATCCAACAAAATAAAAAAGCAACTAACATGAGTGATAATTGTACAGTATCAGATAACACCACATCCTGAATTCCAGTGGGATAGGAAATGTGAAGCAAAAATCACTCGGGTGATTCCAGATAGCGATAAGGAAAGCAATTCCCATTTACTAGTAGAAATAAAATAGGAGGTCCTGATAAACCTCCATGACTAGGCTGGATTAGGGCTCTAGCTGTGAAAATTCATTACGGGCACGCAAAAGAATGCGTATCTCGCTGAGCTAAACTGACTACAAACACCATTTATCTAGAGAAGAACTGATTCACTCAGAATAGATTTCTTTTGGAGGGGAGGGGGAGTGGGGTGGTGTCTGTCAGAAATATCTATCCCTGCTTTGTCATTTATGTATTATGCAAATAAGCCTCACACCTTTCTAAACCATGAAGGATGAGTTTATGCTGGAAGAGTGATCTTCAGCTGTTCCAGCAACTCCTGGGGTCCCTCGCACACAGTGCCGGGAGCTGCTGATTTCAGGAGGGCTTCTGGTGACCAGAGGTGCTAGTCCTTGTCAATGAGGGTACTGCAATTTGGTTGGATGGTTTCAGAGTTCAATAATCAAACCCATTGTTTCACAGTATTTTGTATTATTTATGATATTTTATTTTTATTTGCCAATTCTCTGTAGGAATGACTTTCTATCTGGGTCATCTGCAGAAGGGAGCCTGCAGCATATTCTGCTCTGTCCTCACCTTCAGCTCTCTTTCCTTTGGGATCAGCAGCAGTTAAAGCTGTGTGGCTCTGCTGGGTATGGCTTAGTGGAACAGGATGCATCTGAGCTCCAGTTCGTGGTTGACTCTGAGATGGTTGTAGGTGGCTGCAGAAGCACCTCAGCATGGTGTACAGGGACCAAAACATGATCTAACATGATCTTTTGTTCTAGCAATTAAGTATTTCAGGATGCTAATTTTAGAAATCGAGTTGAGCTGGTAGGAGCTACAAATAGTGGGTGAAAGCTGGATGTTCTCTTTGGTGGAGAGAGTGTTGAGCCAATGTTGAATGAATGAGACAAAAAAACCCCACCAAGCAGAAAAAATCTCTAGAAGGTTTTTCCTGATGAGGAGGTTTTAGGTTTTGGTCCTGTATTTTGGAAAGTTTCCTGATGAATCAGGTGGCCCCAATGTGATATGTGTGAACAAAGCTCCAGAGGTGGAAACCTGACCCCACAAACCCATCAAGCTCCTGTCTCCAAGGCAGACTAAGCACAATTTGGGACAAGTGGGTCTCCTCTCTAAGGCAACATGCAAGTCAGGGGGATGCCCAGAGAGTAGAGGGATTCAGGTGGGGCATTGTGCATGTTTACAGGCAGGTTGTAGGACACACAGATAACCTGGGTTATAGAAAAGCACATTCAAAAGACTTTCCTAAATGCTTGATCCCAGATTTCTTGGGTACCTTCTCCATCACAGCCAATAGAGGTGTTTGCACTGATTTCTGGCTCTGGTGACCTTAGGAGACCACGTCAGTAGATGGGTTCTGGAGGGGAGGATGAGCAGGAAGGACTGACCACCCGGTGTCTGGTGCAGCCAGAGGGGAAGGCAGCACACATTGATGTTGGCCATTGCATGAATCTTTCTCACTCCTTCAGGGGCATTTTGCACTTGTGTTTTTCGCTCAGCATTTCTGCAGTGCTGGGCTGGCCAGGCATTTGCAGTGCTCTGGAGTGATTCTGCTAATGGGATCTGACCTGATGGCTTTGCATGTTTTAAGTAAGTTAAACACAGATGCTAGGAAAATCCAGTAACCTTAATAGCACCATGGCTCCATTGTCTGCATTGTAATTATAGTGGCAACTGCCTGGACGTTCTACTTTCTGGTTTATTTTTAAATAACTTCTGAGCTACCCATTGATCAACAACTTCATCCCCGAGTCCTGCCTATCCTCTTCCTTGTTCTGGGTTTAACCCTTGCTGCTTCTTCAAGCATCCATCTTATTGTAATTTAAGTCATTCGCAAATGCAAGCAGCTGATTGTAAAAATGACACTCCTCCCCGAATATATCCTGCAATTTTAAGCTGAGGGTGAATCTGGGGATGATTTTAAGCCAGAGATTATGGGGTTGCATACATACTGCTGGCATTGAGAGAGTGGTGTTTTAAGGCTGCTAGGGAGGTGCATCTTGAAATACACAGCTTTTTTCTTCTGCTTCAACCAAAACCCTCTGTACCCTTTCAGAGAGATGGGCTTTCTGTCACAGTGACAACACTTTAATCAGAAGCAAAAGGAGTTAGTTTTATGTAGGAAGCAAAACTAGGAGCCTAATTAGTTTTCCTTCATCAATCCATGAATGGAACCCATGCCTGCAAGAGCGAACGATCAACTCACAGCACGGGCGTAGCTGCCTGCTCCTTCCCTTTGTTAAAAACTCACACCATCTTCACTGCAGGATCTGCATGGGTTTAGATTTCTGGAGGAAATCCAGGCTCAGGGAAATGACTTGGGTTTTCACATCAGAGCCTGCAAAAGGGCTCAAAAGACAGCTGAATTTTAAGGATGTCTCAGTGTAAGGAGGGAGGTTGGCTTGGCATCACGGGATGCTAGTCCCACCTTGAGGGCAGCGTGGTTGGGGCACCAGAGCTACAGCTCCCCAGCTGCACTCAAGGTCACATTGTATTTGGGTATAGAATCATAGAATGGTTTGCTACCCATTGCAGAGAGAAATAAAATCTCCTCTAATGTCACCCTGATATATAAAGGTAGTAAAATGTGGGAAACTATGAGGTTCCTCTGGGACACTTGTAACATTTCAGAAGCACAGGGGATCATCCATGCTCTCCTGAGCTGGAGCCCTAAAGCCCAGTCCCCACAGGTCTGCTGGTGGCTCTTGTCTTAAAATAGCTCTGGATAAGATGTGCTGTCAGGGGAAGCAAAGGGAAGGGATTTATTTAGCATGACTGGGAAGCTGGCACTTTCTAAGCTATATGGTCATGGGGTGACTTCTGTTAAGGAGACAGTTGGACTGGACTGGTTGGCATGCTGATGTGAAGGGACACCTGCCTGGGTGTCTCCTGAGGTGCACTCCATGCCAGCTGATAACCCATGTCATTTAGGAGAGGTTTTGCTCCTCGCCACTCTGCATTTCTGCCCGGTGCTCTGGGACAGATCCAAACCCCACCGGCATCAGGAGAGCTTTTTCTCTGACTTAGCCGGCTCCATCCTCCCAGAAAGAAGATTTGATACGATCTCCGTGTAACAGTTTATTCCTGGTGACGAGTGCACCTTCCCCAGTGACCTTTCACACTGCTGAAAGGAGGGAACAGAGTGCCGGTCCCCTTCCAGGCAGCCTGAGAGCAGGGCTGTCAGAGCCAGGGAGCTTGCATGCCGTTAAGAGAAATCCTCCCCGCAGTACCCAAGGGACCCAAGTGCTGGTTCAAAAGGTTGCGAAGCATTGTCAGCTCCTGTTTGGGGCTGCTGTGCTGAAGGGAGATCCTGCCAAGAAGGTCAGAGGCTGAAGCCGGCTGAATTTGAAGTGATTGTGGTTTGAAATGATTTTTCAGGTTTGTCAGCCCCGTCAGAACGTAGCTCGCGTAAGGGCAGCCAGGAGCCTGGAGTGCATTGGGTTGGGCAACCAGCCAGCCAAGGATGGGTGTCTTTGCAGGTGACACAGCTGAGCCCCGTGATTTCTCCAGCAAGGCGGTGCTCCAGTTTATCTGCAGCAAGGGAGAAAGTGTGGGTGGCCACAGGGAAGGAAGGGACAAGGACATCAGCCTCAGCGTTGAGTTTGCCATGGTGTGTGCTGAGGTCCTTCTGATGGCAGCAGAGCAGTAGGGTTCCCTCCCTCCCTTCCTCCCTCCTTCCATCTACTCAGTTTCCAGACCCGGGTATCCTTCCCCATGCGTGTGGGTACATCCCTTTCCCCTCTTCTCAACATAGCTGACGTTTGCTCATATCAACAGTAGAGCTTCCATGGTGCAGGGTGAAGCTTGCTGTGCTTGTCTTCCATCGGCATTTCATTTAAAATGCAGCCAGCTCATGAGTACTCTTGCTCCAGGTTTCTTTATCAAAACACTTTGTAAAGAAAAATAAGATAGCAAAAGCAACAGAGGCTGGCAAAGAAAGGGGCAATGTTTCTTGGTATGGAAAAATACTCCCAGACCACCAAAACCCCAATTTATTCTGGTGGAGCAGAGACAATCCAACAGCTTCCCTTTTGTTTTGCAGTTCAAAGATATTATTATATTCACACCTGAATTCTTTTACTGAAAATTTGGTGTCATTTCTTCCCCTTTTGCCCACAGAACCAATAGATTTGAAGTGGAAACATCCTTCCTTGTTCTGCAAGAACTGATTACTGCAGACCAGTAGCATCAGTGGGTTGGAAACTGCAGCCTGCATTTCATCGCCTAGCAGAAGTCCCATCTGTCAATGGCAGCTGAATAGTTCTCCTCTGCTAACAAAATTATTTATTTTGACCTGTCATTAAGGATATTCATGCAGCAGGGTGAAAGGTGGGAATGATCTATGCTTTGTGAGTTTTACAAGCCCGTTTTGTTTTTATCTTGGTAGAGGAACAGTAAAGAAAAGAGCTCTGTGCTCATGCCTGTTATGATAAGTGAGTTTTGGAAGAGGTTTTCTGTCTGATAGTCCATCTAAAACTGTGGGGAAATGCCATTCTAAAGGCTGTTAAAACACAATTGCTCACTGATTTACACAGTCAAGGAGTGCCTCTTTAGCAGGAGATGTATGCCGAATAAAAACAGTTCAAGTGGTGCTTTTAATAAATAGATAATGGAATGGCATTTTATCTTCTGCTTTATTCCGTTATGTTAGTGTAAGGTAGCATATCCCTCTGATAGATTTTGAGATAGCAGAAACTGAAAGTCAAACCACTTTCTTTGTATCTCTCTGAAGCCAAGTCATGCACTGTTGAAAGGCACTGGGTTTGCAGCGCTTGTGAACTGGGATTTTTTTTTTTGCCATTAAGCAATGATGGATGGGTTTAGCTGGGTCCCACCAGGCTGTTGTGCAGGGCACTGATCATAGAAGCATAGAATATTTCCAGTTGGAAGGGACCCATAAGGAGCATGGAGCTCCTTGCAGGACTACCTAAAACTAGATCATGTGACCAAGAGCATCATCCAGATCCTCTGAACTCTGGGTGCTGTGACCACTTCCCTGGGGAGCCTGTTCCAGTGACCAAACACCCTCTCAGGGAAGAACCTTTTTCTAATGTCCAGTCTGAACTTCTCTGATATAGCTTCCATGATGCCTTGGCTTTGGCCATGGGGCTGTCACCTTGCAGGGTAGCAAAGCTCATGCTTCACATCACCAGTACCATGTGGGGTCCCCTCCAGCCCCCACCTCCCATGGGTTTGGGTGGGAAGGGTGTGGAGGCACAGGGAAGGAGGTAGTTCTGCAGGAAGCTCCTCTCCCAGCCCTTGGGCTTCCCTAGAGGCTCCAGGTCGCTGGGACTGAGTGCCGTGGAGCTCAATGAGCAGTTGGCTGTTGGGTTAGGAAAGAAACAGGACACTTGTGGAGGCAGGAAAAAGGTCATTTATCTTGTTGCTGCTCATCCTTGCTAACCCAGCACTTAACTGCTTCATGAATGAACCTAGTGTTTGTGCCTCGAAAAACAACTTGGTCTGGTGAAAAATAAGAGCTGCTTTCACCTCCTGTCTGGTCTCCCGTGCTTTTTCCCCACCTTGATTTCTTCTGCTCGCATCCATCCTGCTTGGGTGGCAGTCCAGGTTGTCCCCATGGAGCAGGGCTGGAGCGCAGGGGTTGGAATCATAGACTCATGGAATGGTTTGGGTCGGAAGGGACCTTCAAAGGCCATCTAGTCCAACCCCTGCCATGGGCAGGGACATCTTCAGCTGGATCAGGCTGCTCAGAGCCCCGTCCAGCCTGGCCTTGGATGTTGCCAGGGATGGGGCATCGGGCACCTCTCTGGGCAGCCTGTGCCAGTGTCTCACCACCCTCAGCATAAACAGTTTCATCCCAGGGGCTGCTTGGTAAGCACAGAGGATCCCTCTATGGGTGAGGTTTGCTGGGCTGGGACCGCAGAGGCTCTCACACGCCAGAGGGGATGGGAAAGCTCCAAGAAGAGGTTTGGAGAGGGGGAAGTGACTCAGCTGCACGGCGGGAGGGATGTAAAGGTGGAAGGCCAGATAGACCTGGGAGGCTTGGGGCAGTGGGGCTGGAGGGTGACCCTGCTGATGTGATGAGACCAAGAGGTTGCCCAGCGTGGCGGCTCTGGTGAGCACACCCTCTTCCAGCAATGGCCCAGGTGTGAGAGGGGCAGATGGAGTGGAGGAGTGGTCTCTGCTGAGTGGTAGCTGGTTTCCTAGTGTGCTTTAGCAACTGGCACCACGTCAATCGTGAGCTCTCCCAGGACCAGTTGTGAGTGAAGGGCAATTGGAACAATTACCAACCAGAGGAAAAAATCACTGAGAGGCTGGAAAAAGCTGAGGGGGGAGGCATATAGCCAAGCAGACACAGAGAAAAGGGGATCTCTAAGCCAGTGTGTGACCTGAGAAAGTACGTTTGATGTTTCTGGTCTCTAACACAGGGTCTGTTTAAGGAAGCAGCCGTGTCCATGAGAAAATGCTCTCCCATCAGGATGGGTCTGCAAAACTCACTGCCATGGGATTCCTCCAAAGCTGGGAACTTAACGCTCAAATATGGCTTGGATGGTGTTTGGGAACGACAAAGTAAACAAGAACTGTACGTTAGCAGAAAGACATGAGATTTGGAAGAGGGATTAGACCTCCTTATTCAGCATTTAAAACAATCTTGATCTGGTTGGGGTTGAGAGAGCACCTCCCTGGAGGCACAGCTGGGGTTTGGTGCATCAGCCTGTTGGTGCTGGGCTGTTTAGGGCAATTGGTGAACCCTGGATTTGACCTAAAGCCATAATGCCAGGTTGCTTGGGCTCTTCACATCATTGCTGGCCTTGTCCATGAAGCTTTGCTCCCAGGAATCCTGCCAGCAGGGAGAGCAGCTTTGAAGCTCTTCCCAGGGTAGGGAAGAAACCAAGAAATTAGTAGATATTTCCTAAGAGAAATCTGGCTGGTCCATTTGGTACTCCCAAAAAGGCTGGTGACATGGCACAGCAACAAGGAAGGCTGCAAAAGAGGGAAGTAGAGTAATCAAAGTAGAAGGTGATTAAAACCCAAGTAAAACAGCAGCAAGTATGGTCTCAAGGGAGGGAGAAAATTTGGCAGGGCTCCGTAGGGGAGGGTTAGCAAAGGGAGGGTGGAAATTAAAACAGGGCAATGATGAAGGTCAAGCGTATCTCCAAGGCTTTGGGAACTAGGAGTAATGCTAACTCTGAGCTGCAGCAGCTGCTGCTCCAGGGAAGGAAGGTGGAAGGGAAATGTTGATTTGTTAAATGGGAAGAAATAAATTGATGTATAAAGCTGTGACATTTGTTTCCCCGGTCTGAAGGTGAGAGCTGCAGTTGAGCCTGGTTAGGCTGATGTTAACAAGTTTTGCAGGTTTTTAAGCCAGCCTTCCTTTTGCGTAGTCCTGCTTATAAACTCTCCTTCTCTGTGATGTCTCCCAGTGAAATGAAAGGTGGACTGGAGGTGCTGCTTTTCTGACCTCTCACTTGGGTGTTTGGTGCCTCTCTTCCACAGCCCTGGTGTGCTGGGCAGGGAGATGGTAGCTGAAAGGGACTAGGTATCACAGCAGAGATGGACCGATTGGGTCACCTTACCCCAGCTATCTCATCGATGTCACCCCAACCCTGACCTACTTTAGGCTGCAAGCCACCCCCCAGAGCCTGTCAGCCTCCCAGGGCTCTTCCCAATCACCTTCTTTCCCAAAGCGGGTCAGGAGTCCTCGTCTCTCCCCACCTACATCCCACCTAGCTGCAGAACAAAGTCCTCCTGGTTAATGAGACTCATTAGGCTAATGTGGGGGAGTGAACATGTGGGACCCCCTACATCTCTCCTTCCCTCCTCCCCACCATTTCAGCCATCGCTACTCCGTCCTTCAGCCAGGACAACGCCTGCTCCAGCACTTGGAGTGAGGGGGGGTTCACGGCGAGGTACAGGGCCACCACACTGTCCCCACCACGAGCAGGAGCATGTGCTGATGGGGTTCAGAGGCAGGCAAGGGAAGATGCTACCACAGTTTTCAGTTTCCACTCTTCTGCTGAGCTTTCTAGCAGGATTTCATTGCACTCGCAAGAATTCTGGCTCGAGCAGCCTCCAGGAGCAGGTTGTGTAGGTGTGACTTGGTGTTTGAAAGGGTCAGATTTGTGTTGAAACTGCTTGGAAAGTGCCCTCATGCCCAGCTGTGGTGGCTGACGGGGGGGAAAACTCCAGTCCATGCAGGTTTGCTATGGGATTGGAGCCACACTGCCCTTCCCCAGGGACCCCCCCATGGCCAGGACTACCCCTCAGCCCAGAGCAGCTGATGTTTGAGTGCAGGGTGTAACTCCCAGCCGACCTGGCTGAGCCACCCCACCACCAACACAGTGGTTGCAAGGGCTGAGCTGCCATCTCCTCCATGGCAAGCTGAACATGACCCAAGTGGAGAAGCCCTTAGCAAATCCAAGCACTGCAAAATAGCTTTTCGATGTAGAGTGCATCTCTCATGATTACACTCCCCAAAGCGACTTACTTTCATTTACAGTATCTTGACCTAAAGACCTATCCCAGCAGGAGAAGATCAGGCGGAAATCATGGTGCTCCCCTGCTTCTGAAAAGCTCCTGATTGCCTTTTTGTTTCTTTGCTGACTTTCTCTGTTCCCATTATCTCATGATGGGGGAGTTTTTTAAATAAGTAGGTTTGGGAGCAGCAAGGCCATGGAGATAAGAGCTGTCTCCTGCACACAGAGATTCATTACCTGCTCCCATCTAAGCCAGGAAAGAAGCAAGCCTGCTTGTCTTTTCTTTTTGTTAATAAAATTACGACACTGGGAATTTTTAAAATTCAAATTAAAGCACAGAAGGACTTAAGAAAGTGTAGGGGCTACAAACTAGTGATGGAGCAAAAAGGACTCATTAAAATACAAATTATTTAGGAGAACAAACTGGAATGCCGTTATACAAAGTGTCACTGACTCATTTTCATTTCACTGAGTCCAGCCTGGAGTTTGGCTGCACATGATAAATGAGTCCATCCTCCTCCTCCTTTTTTTTTTTTTTTTTTAATAGGGGGGAGGGGGGGGATATACAATTACAATTTCATCTTGTTGAAAAAAATCATGTCCCGCTGGAGCAGTCACAGCCAAATCTTTTGGGAGCATTTTGGGGGACAGGGGTGCTCCCTGCCTGCTCCCTGTTGTAGCCGTAGTGAGCTAAAACTTCATAGGGCCAAATCCTGTCCCTTTTGGGTGAGTGATCCGATTCCACATCAGTGCCTGGGTCTTACATGTCTCCCTGAATGTGAAATCTTGGGTCCCACCTGTCTGCTTGAACCTGGGCACCTGGGTGAGCACTTGGGGTCCCTGTTGCTGAATTTGGGAGGGTGCTGCAACAGGGTACCTGAACCAAGCCTGACACAGCCCCTGCTTACACAGCAACCCCTGATCGCGGTGCCAGCCTGCCCAATGCGCCGGCTGAGTAAGGGTTTTAAGACAAGAATCCTTTGTCCTCTGTGGTTATTTAATTTTATCCCCCCCCCCCCCCCCCCCCCCCAGTAATTTGCTCTGGCTGTGCCATCTCAGGCTTGGCTGGAGCAGGGGGAGGATGTTCTGCCTTGTCAAGTGCTAATTGCAGCAGAGGAAAAGCATGCTGGCCGAGCAGGGAGCTGGGGTGGAGGCGAGGAGGAAGGTGGGAGTGGAGGCAATATCTTTTTTGGAGGGATGGAGTGCTTGTGGTTGCATTACTCTCCTTGCTCCGGCTGCTCCTGGATGCAGAGCCAGGGAGGAAGAGAAGGTGGGAGGCAGGCAAGGCAGCAGGCAGCGCAGGGTGTTCCCTGGCAGGGCTCTCACCCACTGAGGACTTTGTGCAAAACACACATATTTAAAGTCACACTTGGGAGCGATGTCGTGGTGATCCTGCCCCCCCTTTAGTGCAGGGACGTGGGAGCAAAGTGCTGGAGGGCAGCCACAAAGTTTTGGGTGCTGCTGGTGTCAGTGTGTCCTTTCTGATAAATTCGGGTGAGACAGAAGCAACCAAAATCGGTGGTTCTTTGGGGAGATGGAGTCTTCTGTGAGCTGCTGGCAGCTTGGGTGATGGGAGCCACAATGGGGAGGATGATCCTGGGTTCAAGGACTGTGGCTGATACCAGCTGCATCTTCTCAGTAGCATTTGCAATGAGACCCCAAAGTGTGTTTTTTTGATGGGCACCACCAAATTTTTACCTTGTATCTGGGCAGCCCAATGAGGTGGCTGCAACTGCCGTGAAGAAGGCTCTGCCATCGGTATGGATAACCTCACCACAGCTGTGTGTGGTGGGATTCAGTGATTTTAAGCCAAACTGGCTTTTTTCTCTTTTTTTTGTTCCCCAAGTTTGAAACATTTTGCAATGTCTAGCATTAGGTAAGACTTTGATTTAATGCCTTATTTCTTGAATTCACCTTCAGCAATAACAATGTATTCCAATCCTCTGCTCAGATGTTGATGGATGGGGCCTGTTTGAGTTAAACATCTGGGATGTGAATTGTTGACCCCTTTCTGTCCCTGAAGCAAGAGCAGTTGGAGAAGCCCTTGAGGAATGGTGTGGGCAGCAAGTTCTCCATCACTGGTTAGGGGTAAAGTCAAATGGAAACTAGGCCAGGGGAGTGGAGTGCCCTTAGCCAGACTTCTCCAGCCTCCCTGAAGGTTTAGGACACATGCAGTGGTAAGAAGTCCTCTGCAAATCCTGGCAGATGGAAAAAAATAGGTTGGAGGCTGAATTCTTCCTTGGGCAGGTTTTAGGAGGACAAAAAGACATGAGGAAAAAAAATGCTTTTCTGTAAGGCTTTTTCCCAGAGACTGTTGCCCACCTCCGCTATGTTGGTACATCTGGAGCTAAAGAAGCCTTTGGGCTTGTCTCAGGCTGGGATTAGGGAGCAAACCTCCCAGGTCACTCTCCAGGGTCCCTGTGGGCTCCTCCCTAGGAGATGCCACAGAGTCAGTCCTGCATGAGACCCTCCTCCCCATCCTTGCTGCCCCAGGGACCTGCTCTCTCCCCCTGCCCCGAGGGCTGGGAAAGCAGGGAGAGTGCAGCAGCCCCAGGAAGCTTCATGAGGTCCCATGAGGTGGCCTAACCTTCATGTGCCTGGTGTGGTCATGAGGTTGCTGAGGGCTTTCTTAGCTCTTGAGTTAGGGAGGTCTCCCCTCATCTTTTGCATGACAGAGCAGGTCTGGTCCCTTCCAAGGCAACCACAGAAGCAGCAGGAAGAAGAGCAGAGACCAAACTGCCCTTCCACACCCAGAAGACACAAATGTAGGCTGGGAAGGGACCCCTGCTCCTGTGACCTGGCTTGGTGTGTCCAAATCACTAAGGGACCTGTTCCTTGCCCCTGCAGTGCCCTGAAAACTAAAGACATGGACCTACCCTTGGGATATGAGAGTGAGGAGCACACATCAGCTGATGGGTGTGCACCCTGCAGGGCCCTCTTCTGCTCTGAACCTGGAAAAAAGCAGTCTCCCATGAATTTGCTGAGCCCCATATCTCATCTCCAGCATCCACCCAAGCAAGGGATGGATGTTGGCTGGCCATGCCCAGGATGAGCAGCTCTTTCTGTGCACCGTGTCTTCCCTGCCCTCCACCTTCATCCCCATTGCACTAGCACCTTTGCATCAGCTGCTCATCACTCAGCGTTGTTCCTCACTGCCACATCAGCCACCTGGTCCATCAGGCAATGCTGCCTTTGCTGAGTAAATTCTGTTTTTCTAAGATGGGAGAGTAGAAATAAAACACAATAAAAATGAAGACGTGGTAGCGCATGATTTTAGGGGGAGCTGGATGATGCTTCAGAAAAAAGGTGGTGCCTGTTCAGGAAGAAAAGAAGTGGTGATGCTAAGAGGATGCTCGTGATAGTGTAAGTGTTACTGGTGTACCTAGGATGCAGTGAAGCTGCATCATGTAGGGTTGTTTAAGCATTTCCATTTTCTCTGCTAAAGGTTTCTAAAAAAATCTTTTCTTTCAGCTGTTAGGTTTCTGGTTTTGGAGCAGTGGGCAAGACCTAGATGTCCAAGTCCGCAGGGCTGCCTGCAGGGATGCTGACTTCCACTCTCGGTGCCCCTGTGCTTGCCTTGGAGGTGTCACCGAGGTGTTCACCCATGCATTAAGTGTTGTGTTTTCCCAAGGGGCAGCTAAGGGTCAGGGATACAAAAGACCAGATGGAATATTCTTGTTAGAAAAAGCTGGATCCAGCTTTAATTGATTTCCTTGGAGTCACAAAGGCCAGCATCAGAATTGAGCCCTGTGAGGAGTGCAGAAAGGGCTGGTCTGGGTCATGCGTCCTCTCCTAGGCAAAGGCCAACCTCAGATGCTTCAAAAATCCTGCAGTATGGAGTCACTCATCCCAACCCCTCTCATCCCAGGCTCCAATTTACCTCCTGATACCCACTCCAAGGACTTTTTCTTGGAGATGTTGGGATGTGCATAAGATCCAACCTTCTGTCCTCCTGCCGGGGCAGGCATCCTCAGCTTTCTGCAGGGATGTGGTCCCTACCACCACCTGCCATGGTGTCATCTCCCAGTTTCTGCATTGATTCTGAGCATCCCACTTCTGTTTTTCACTGACTGTCTCCTTCTTATTATCCTCTGAGGTGGAGTGATGACCCCAGCCAGATGCTTGGCTGCCATCATCTCCGCTTTGCTCAGATGGCTTGGCCTCTCCTGTTTGTGTAGCACATAGCTGATTTATCAGCAGTGATGATATATTTGCTTCTAGATAAGAAAACACTGAATATTGGGGGTGGGATTGAGCCTTGTGAAATCCCTCTGGAAAAAGTCTGATTCCCCTCTGACAGCTGTTTGTTGTGACCAGCTCTGAATCCCCTGTTCACGTGCTTTATTCTTGCAATACAGCGCTCATTTTTTAATCAGCACATCACGTCAAAGTAAATCAAACACCGTACAAAAGCCTATGTATATTATCTCTAGGCAATTATCTTTATTAACCAAATTTGTAATCTCCTCAAGGAACAAAATCAGTGTTGTTTGACATGGTGTGTTTGCCACAGAACCTCTGTAATGAGCATTAACTATGTTCCTGTCCTTTAATTCCTCTTCTGGTTGACTCTCAGGAGGGTTCCCATTATTTTACCCGTGACTGATGACAGACAAGACAACCTGTTCATCCAGCCATCCTGCTTGCCCCCCTTTTGTGAATCAGTGCAGTATTTGCATGCTTCCAGCCATCTGGATCTTCCCCAGTATTCCAAAATTTATTAAAAATTAACATCAGTGGGCCAGAGAGCTTCTCAACCAGCTGTTGGAGGGCTCTTGGGAGCAAGTTATCCAGGCCTGCTGATTTAAAATTGTTTATCGCTAGTAGATGCTGTTTAACAACCTCCTTGGTTACTAATGGACTGGAAAGTACTTCATCCTCCTCATGTGATACAAGCATCTCATCCTGCTTCTTTCCAAATGTGGAGCAGAAATATTGATTGAACACTTCTTGCCTTTTCTGCATCACTACTTTTCTCCCCATCTGAGGCTGTGCTATTGATTTATACAAAGGCATTATAATATTTCCAGGATTATCTGCCGTCCCTTTCCATTTGCAGCTGAACATCTTGTTAGCTTTGCGGCTGTGGCTGTGCACAGAGCAGAGGTCTCTGCTGTGCTCTCTGTTGCTGGGAGGTCCCTTCCTTGGTTTGACACAGTTTAGGACCCTGGCAGGTGCCTGAGGAGCAGAAATTCCTCTCCCTTCCCCTCATCACTTTGCATTTATTAAGGAGGAGTTATTAATTTGCTGCACTGTTGCCCATCCGTTTGGGTTGCTGAGCAGTTGGGCCGTTTCCAAGAGCTCCAAAACCATCTGCCCCCTCAGCTTTCACAAAGGATGAGATTTGCCTCCAAAACCTTCAGATTTTTTTAAGTCATGAACATTCTCCATCTTAACATATCTGTTAACCCCTCTGCCTCCACGTTGCCATGCTAATTTTAGGTTAGCCATCCATGGATGTACCAGCCCTCATCTCTCCTTAGCACTTTGTGACTGCTCTCTCCACTGACCTCGAAGAGAGCTGCTATTTCTTTCTCCCATCTTATCTTTGCCCTTTTCCTTTCCTCCCGTTTCCCCAGCTCTCTCCTGCTCCAGGTTTCTGCAAGAATAAATCCCAGGGCTTGGGGCAGGGAGGGCAGATGCACTTGATGCTGGGGCAGAGCTCTTCCCAGAGCCCTGGGACTGGTGTTACCAGTATGGGTGAGGTAGGGGTGCTGGATGCCATATAGAAAGGGTAGCCTTACTTCCATCCGCAACCCATAGTCACCAGTTCCCCTCCATTGGACATTTCTCTCCCAGCTTCGAGCAACTCTTGCAAGACAAGGGCAACATGAGTTTCCCATGTGCAGATTGTGCTGGCTGAACCAGAAATGGAGTTTTTCTGCCGCGATGCTCTTGTCCCTTCTTATCCCTTATCCCTGTTGCTGATTCAGCAAGATGGGAGGCGATGCAGGGGCTCTGACCTGCAATTACTGCACAAGCTCTCAGGCAGCTCCTGAGGATGCCTGGGTTATAGGACAGCCCATCCACAGCATGGCAGTATAATTTGGGACTGTTATGTTAATATTTTTGGTTGATAGGAATTTCTTCTTGTGTTGTCCCTGTTCATACCACTCCCCTTAGCAAGCGTGTCGCAGGACCACATGCAACTGTCATCATTTAATCTGTACTAAAGAGTTTATCATACAAACACCTTTTCTCCCACTACAAGTCCAATCTCATCCTCTTCAAAGGGCAATCCAGTTACACATAGTGGACTTGAGATAGGAGACAGAAGGATCATGTTTTGGGTTTAGTGGCATTTTTTTCCAGGATCAGCTGTATTTTGCTTTTTTCTTGGTTGAGTGTAGAAAAGTGGGGTCTGGTGATGAAGTCTGAGGGTATGGAAGGCAAGCATGGATAGCAGGTGTGTTTTGTTGCCCCATGTTGGCCCATGACAAGAGGACAAGGCCTCAAGTTGCACCAGGGCAGGTTTAGATTGCATCTTAGGAAAAATTTCTTTACCAAAAGGGTTGTCAAGCACTGGACCAGGCTGCCCAGGGAGGTGGTGGAGTCACCATCTCTGGAGGGTTTTAAAAGACATGTAGATGTGGCGCTTAGGGACATGGTTTAGTGGTGGGCTTGGTGGTCCTGGTTGGACTTGATATCAGAGGTCTTTTCCAACCTAAATGATTCTATGATTCTATTCTATGTTGCCTTCATGGCAGGCTTCAGCCTATCCAGGCTGGGAGGAGGTGAGCAGATGGCCTTTCTCTCTTCTCCTTAGAAGAAGATGGGGCTGTGCCAGCCCCCTCCAGCTTTCTCCAGCATGGGGAGAGGGGAAGCTGGGGGCTGAGGAGACCCAGTGGTGCAAAAAGACCACAGGGTCCAGCTTTTAATCTGTGCAAGCCTCCACCAACCTATCCATAGCTTTTTTTGTGAGCAATCTCCATCCCTGGTCCAGCTCTCTGCAGCCACATCGGTTGCCAGCAGAGGTGTGTAGCCCAGCAGTGAGATGCTGTGGAAAGGAGATGCTCACAGCTCTTGACCTCACTCATGGGATCATAGCCTTCAAGTCCCTACTTTGGGAAGAGAGCCAAACTGTTTTCTTTAGCAGAAAAAGGCTTGATGAGATGCTCAGAAACTAGAGCTAGACACATCCAGGAAAAAAAAAAAAAAAAAGAGAAAGATGCAATTTTTTTTATATACTGAGGCTAATAAACTGCTAGAAACACTTGCCAAGGATCAGGGCAAGACATCATTGATTTGAAATCTTTCAGCCAAGATTGCCTCTGTTTCTAAATGCTGGAGGGCAGGCAGGAATGAGAGCCTCACTGCAGAAATTACTGGGTGAAGTATTTTATTTTCTATGAAGCTGGAGGGCATAATACATGATCATAACAGTGCCTGTTGCTTGAAAATACCGGTATGAAACAAACCTTTGTTTTGTAGCCTAAATTTCCTATAAAGTGTGGCCTGAAATCCATGTATAGAGTTAGCATGGGTGTTAAAATCTTGAATAATGGAGTGAATATTATGAGGGATAGGCAAAAAATGTTCTGCTGCGAAGGCTGGGACAGCAAGGGGTGAGGATGCTTGGGAACAAAGATGCAGGCTGTGAAGGAAAACACTCCTGCACCCACTACAGGGAGGTTGATCGGTTGTGTTCAATATCGTGTGTAGCCCAGGTCCTCCCTCCTGAGCACAGCGTGAAAGCAGAAGAAATAAAAGCTTGGCTTTTGCTAAAGAAAAGAATGACCCACCATGTCAATTTTTCTGCAGGAAGAACAGCTGAATTCAGTGTTTTCCTTTCTCACTCCATCCTGCTGCAACACTTTGCGGTGCAGCTGGGCAGGCCAGCGAGCAGATAATGAATCTGCTGAAATGTGGTTATTGATATAGCTGAGATCATTATACCTAAGGGTCTTGTGAGCTTTCCCATCTAAAGGGGCATTTTTCAGAAGGTTGCGGTCATGACATAAACAGTCTCATTTCGTATGAAATCTCAGCTGGCGAAGTCCTCAGCCTGGGAGCATTTTTTAAATACGTTATCAGGAAGGTAAATCAGGTCAGCTGCATATTTATTTATTTAATTTTTATCTAGGAGAAGTAAAATGGTTCATTTGCCTCTCACTATTAATATGATATTCTGCAAGGAGCTATGGCCTGATCCACAGCTTTTGAAAACAAATGAGATTGTTTCCACCCACATCAGGGAGCTTCTGCTAAATTTCTTATTCCCAGATAATAATAGCTTTCTAGATCGTGGAAATGAAAGCAAGTGGTCAGGGCAGACAGTTATCAATGCCTGGAGGCTGTCGCACTGATTACAATGGGCAATTTGCTTGGTTGTCCTTAGCCCATCCACGGGTGGGATGGTGCGAGCAGACCCTGGCAAGGAGTTGTGGCTCATTTTGTGCGAGAGCAAAGCAAAAATAACCCATTGAGAAATTACAAGGCAGGGAATGCGTTTCAAAAGCCACATGTAGCAATTGTGCTGGGGCTGTGGATTGTGCAAGGAGGTTTAAAGTGATTGCAGTGGAAGTCAGGCTGAAGTCTGCAGCCATCACTAGGGTCTGGGTCTTTGCAGATGCTCTCCACTGCCTCCCTTTCACCTCCCAGCAGACTGTGTTGCTTAGGGGTTTTACCACACATCTCACGTTTACTCTGGGGTGCTGGGGAGGTTTTTTGGCATCAGGGGTGGTGACACACGCAAAGTAGATGTTCAGAAGCCCCATGTGGTCTGAGCATCCCTGAAGGTCTTCATCTCACCCAGCTTCAGCTGCCCTGGGGGGGAGAGGTGCCTCCAATCAAACTCTGTGCCAACCTGTCGAGCTCTGCAAAGTGGCTCTGTGATCCACATCATGCCTTTTATTATTAATGTCCGTTTGTGTTTAGCGTTCATCCTATGATCCTTTATTTTCAGTTGCCCTCACCCAGTCCCAGCCCTGCACAAACACAAGCTGAAGCAGACTCAGAAATCTTTCCTGATGAAAAGGAAAGGAGGACTGAAGCGTTAAAACCGAGTGAAGTGACCTGGCTACTGCCTTGAGGCACGTGTCATCTAATGAAGTAATCAAGTGATACATCAAGTATTTATATAGGCATGGGTTCGAGGAGGGAGATGTGCGCGCACACAGCGTGTGCCCTGGGGAGCAGGAGCTGGTGTCATTCCCTCCTTGCTGGTGGCTTCAGGGACGAGATGAGGATCCTGGCCCCTCCCTGATCTTCAGCACTGAGAATGGCCCTTACCCCAGAGGAGCTGGCTACGGCTTTGTTTTGGGAGATGGAGGGGGATTTAATGCATTTAGCTTTACAGCACCTCTCCGGTGCCATGTCACCAAGCCTTCCACATCCTAATTTGTTGCCCTTGGAGATGATCTTTATCTTCCACTGAGCAAGAGATTGCTGAGGCAACGGCTCTGCCCAACTTCATCTTCTTTCATTAGACTAAGAATAAGACTTAGTGGGGAAAGGTCTTCCAAGCAAAATACAGGTTGAATCCAAAGTTTGTGCAGATGTTTTGTCACGTTCTTGCTAACATAGGATCATTCTCATGCCCTTGTGGCACCATGAAGCTGCAGGGGAGCAAAAAAGCCTGGGAGCTGTGGGGCCAGTGTTATGGCTGGCATGTAGCAATAGGGCAAGGGGTAATGGTTTTAAACTAAAAGAGGGGAGAATTAGATTGGAATTCCTTACTGTGAGAGTGGCAAGGCACTGCCACAGGTTGCGCAGAGCAGCTGTGGGTGCCCCATTCCTGGAAGTGCTTAAGACCAGGTTGGATGGGGCTTGGAGCAACCTGGTCTGGTGGAAGGTGTCCCTGCCTGTGACAGGGTGTTGGATTAGACGATCTTTGAAGGGCCCTCCCAACCCAAACTACTGTATGATTCTGTGATTCACTCAGAGGTGGCTGCATTTCCAGAGCTGGTACCAGTCCCTGCCAGAGCAGATATACTGAGGGAAGAGGGGACATTAGGGTGCAGCTCCTCCTCTGAAAGCTTCCCAATGAAGCCATATGATGTAGCAAAATCCTGTCACATAGCTATACATACAGTGTGTATCTGTACTCATCCACCCTGTGTACCCATACAATATCATCTTGGCTACATCCAGCCCTGTTCCTCAATAGAAATCAAACTGTGTTTTCATTTCTGAAGGAAATTTCTGGATAGCATAAATGACTGTATTTCTATTGAAGACACTGGAGCCTCGCTGAGTTCCACCATCCATGTTAGGCAAAGCACTGGAGATCCCTTAGGAGTGATCTGGATTATGACCATTAAGATTTCAAATATGAAATCACTGAGACTCTGGCTAGATTGTTTTAGCAAAGCACTTAATTGACATTGGTTTTCAATGATTTGCTTTAGAGCTTTTTTTTTTTGCTTTTTTTTTTTTTTGAGAGGATAGTTATGACAGCAGCTGTGCATGCACATACAGCCTGGACCAGCAAATCTGCCGAGTTTGTGACATGGAGTAACTGGCAATTCACCCTCTCGCTGGAAACTGCTCCTCATCTACAGAGTGTGAGGCTACTGTCAAGGAAACCTCTTTCATGGCTTACCCGTTCACCCTTTCCCAATGTCCACAATTACCTTTAAAGATGAAAAACCAGCAGCTCTTGACCCAGCCACTCCCCACAGCGCTTGTGCCCCAGCTCCTTTCCCAGCCCCCTGCCTGGCTCTGGACACGCTCCAGCCCCTCAGTGGTGCTGGGGACATTTCCATACACGTTGATTAAAAACCATCTTGGAAAGCAGCACCATGAACAATGCACTTTGATAGCGTGGGATGGATGTAATTGTTTCTTCAACGTGTTGGCTTTAGTGGATTGATGTTTTGATGAGAAAAAAAAAGTAGTTTTTATGGGAAATGAAGAGTTGCTTGGCTTTGTGCTTGGCCAGGGTGCGGGTGAGTGGTTGGGTGGGTTCTCTCATCCCACGGGGGATGCAGGCTGTGGGAGTACCAGGAAAAGCAGTAGGTGGCAATCGGTGTTCCTCTCCACACCAGCTTGGCAGTCGCTGGATGCTGCCCAAGTTTTGCTTTACCCTTATCTGGGGCCAGACATATTGTTTGCACTGACTTCATTTACTGATTCACCCAGACACTCCTTAGAAACCCAGTAGTCAGAGGAGTTGCAGATAGTGGTTTGGGTGTAGGGATGGAAGCAGCATTATTAATATTTTTTTTCCTACAGACCAAGAAAGCATGTAATAAAAGTTTTAAAAGTAACCATGCTCTGAGCACGGATCTCTTCCAAGCCGTGTCTGGGAGTGCCAGGTTGCCCCAGGCTATCTTACACTTGATTTTGCCTCATGCTTCAGAAAGGTTTCCCTTGTATAAACAATTTTGGTTGTGATTTGGTTTTTGGTTTTTTGGTTGGTTTCTTTTTAATGTGCTTTAAAGGAAAACCAGAAGCAAAGCATGTAACATGGAAGTCTGTGTCCAGCTGCTGTCACCGGATTTATCGTATTAGAGAAAAAAAATTGTATTTCCTTGTTGTCATAATACCTGTGCCAGAAAGGAACTAGTGTTTTTGTTAAATGCAGTGTTTAACTTAATGCTTGGAGATGTGGCTGCTGAATTTGAGGCAGAATCTCAAGGATGAGCTGATCCCTAGGGCATGCAGCAAGAAGAAGAGGGGGGACCTGTTATTTATCACTCAGCGTGATGGCCAGCCCTTTGGGGTTGCGCACATGCTGGCGAGCCAGGCTGAGCCAGGTGAACTGCTCGCAGAGGTGGCACGTTCTGCTGAGCCGGGCTCCGGTGGGGTGGCTCCTGTGCTGGGGACAGCCTTGTGGATGGGGACAACAGGAGGTGGGTGCGGGACACGGTTGTTGGCTGTGTGGATGCAGCTGAGGTGGCCAGGGCATGGCTTCAAAACCTGGGGGCAAGGGGGCTTTGAAGCTCCATGCTGGGCACTTGGGGAAGGATTTTCCAAATCACTTGTTCCTTGGATTTGGCACCTAATTTGGGGTCTTGTAACCTGGACCAGACAGTGACTGGGGACTTGGCTTGGGTAAGCAACTCCCCTCCCCCCCCCCCCCCCTTTGAAGATGCTTTGCCTCCATCTTCTTGCTCACTTGGATCATTCATGCACAAACCTGAATTTTTAGTTAAATTGTACCCGGCTCTTTTTAAAAGAGAAGGTTTTCATACCCCACCCCCTGGTTTACCTTGTCTCATCCAAACAGGGACACAGTTTGCAGGGGAAGCAGAGCAGGTTGGTACGAAGGTCACCCACAGAGTTACCTCTGCGGGGGCAAATCCACATGTGGTCAGGGGTCACCAGTTACACCAGGGAAAGGCTTGGCTCACCGCATGGGGAGCGAAAAGGATGTGCAGTGGAGAACAAAAAGGATGTGATACATCTGTTTTAAGAAAAAAGAGATTTTAAAAACAAACAAACAAAAATACAACAAACTCCCAAGTTTTTCTTTGCAAAGAACTTTGTGTGCTTATTTAAAAAGGAAACATGAAAAGATCCCAGTAAAATCAGCCCACGTCCCACATGTTGTTTAGACCTTAATAGCACAGGTGGACGAGGAGGGCTCTGTGCCAAATACTTTTGGTTTAGAGGGAGTGGTGGGAGTGAATTCTCCTAACCGCTCCTAGAAAGGCTTAACTTTCCATACACAAATCATTTGCAATCTCCACTTGGCTGCAGACACCTGGGGAGCGACACCACTGGATCCCCCGAGCAGCCAAGGCAGGCGAGGGGAGGACGAGGGTCGGCACCCGGAGCGGGAAGGTGGGTCAGTGCTGTATTTTTGGCTTCTGAAATACGTGATTTTTTAATATTTTTTTTTCTCTTTTTGGGGCTTTTGTGGTTTCTTGAGGGGAGGGGAAGGTGCTTGAATTTCATGCTTGGAGGCTAATCATGTTCATGTTGGAAATCTTTGGCACATTGTAGCGATCCTCTGTACTAATCTGTTGCCATTTACATGCCTTTTTAATTGCTGTTTGAATTCAAAACTGTAACTTTCTTTCTGATTTTCTTGCTTCATATCTTGAATCTTTACCAAGCCCAGAGATTTTGCCTGTGTATCAACATCTGTATGATACAACCTCTCAATTTGCAGGTTTTCTTTTTTTTTTTTTTTTTTTTTTGCAAGTTTGGCTTAGTTATTTGTTTGTTTTAGGTAGGAAATATCAGTGCAAAAAACACATTTGCTAACATCTGCTGGGTAGGCAGAAGGGCTCTGATGAGGCAGATGATTAATATTGATACTTAGAATAGAATACATATATTCTGGTCTATTCTTTATATTCTATTCTAGATTTTTAATACTTATATGTATTTGTTTTAAAGTAATTTTTTTCTCAGTTCTTTGTGGAAAACTTGCGGGGGAAAAAACGTTCTCTTAAATAGTTAAAAAGTCTCAGCAGATTTGGTGCTGGCAGTGAAATCATGATTAAAGACAGGCTGGGAAGCACGGTTGGGATGAGGCTGCTGCTTGGCGCAGGGTTAAGCCTGGCTCAAGTCAACCTGCTCCGCGCCGCCCATGCCGCAAGCGGGGATCTCACGGGGAAACTGGAGGTGCTTTATCTGCAGAGCCCCTACCTGGAGTTTGGGTTTAAATCTCAGTCTATCTCAGGATCTTTTTGCTTCTTTACTGGCAAATGGGACACAGCAGGATGGTATGTTGCACCTAGTTAAGCTTTAATATTTTTAACAGCTCCTTCTTGAGATTAAATGCTGTTTCAGCAGCACAAACCCCCTCTCCGGCTCCCCTGACCTCGCGTAGGTAATTCCCAGAGCCGTGCTGGCAATAAAAACAACAGATGTGGTTTTGTTTAAGGTTGGGCTGAATGAAAACAGGAGGGGAGGAATGTGCTCAGCAAAGGAGGAACCAGTGCTCGGCCATCCCAGTGTTGCTTTCCGGAGCATGTCAGGTGGACGGAAATACTTGGTGCGGTTGTGCAGCTTGTTCTGCCCTTGAAAAGGAGATGTGGCAGCCACCTTCCAGTTCACCAAGGTACAATATTTGGGGGAATGAGACCGAGTGGGACTTTCCCCTCCTTTCTGCTTGGTGGAAGTGGAATTGGATGGAGGTTTCTCCTCCTGGGAGGATCTGGAGGTTGGGAGCAGCAAAGGCAGCCAGGTCTGTCTGAGCCCTGGTCACAGGGAGCGGGTGCAGAGGGCACAGCCAGCCCTTCGGCATCCCCCACACCCCACGCTGGAGAGCAAACCATCTGCAGGCTTCTTGGCATGTATCCTGGTGTATCCACCTGAGGACAGCCCAGCAACTCCTGGAGAGGTAGATGAGATGCTCTGCCATCTTTCCCTTGTCTTCCAATGCCTTCCATCACTCCCACCACTGCAAAAAGGACATTTCAAACCCGTGCTCTGAGAAGGCAGCATTTAACACCCACTTTATGCTTGTGCTTGATGCTGTTTACTTAAGGTGCCAGGCAATGAGGAGTCAGACCCGGCGTGTTTGAGCACTGAGCAAGCATTAGCCATACAAACCTGGGATTTTCCAGTGAGCCCGGGGCTGTCCAGCACCTAACTCCCTTAGCCTCCTTTGAAATTCCTCCTCTAATTAATAAATAAGTGGCAAGTTTCACTGACATAATGTCAGAGCTATTGCTCTTAATTAAATAGCAAGCTATTAAAATAGTTTCCAAACACTTAAGTCTTCCCTCCCCAGTTCATAGTCCTGGTCTTATTCCCATTAAGTGTCACCGGTGGAATGGTTTTATAAACCTGGAAGTAATTAGGTAAGGTGAAGGATCTCAGACCGCATTGAAACGTGGTATTACCGAGCATGTGTGGATGATCCCAGCAAAGCGGGCAGTGATGGGAGGGCTTATCCCTGCGTCTGCCCGTGCCCCTGCCCTCCCGGCTGGATGGGGTCAGGAAGGCAGCATCACGCTGGGTTCCATCTGTGTGGAGCTGCCCATGCAGCCCCACATACATATATTTATGCATAAATATTGTGTATATATATATAAAAATAATGTAAATATATACCTTTATATAATGTATCATATATCTATTATGCACTATTATATTAGTGTATAATGGTGCAGAAGGGGCAGCCAGCACCCACGCTGCGGGGGGTTGGGTCAGCAAGGTAGCTGCACGGTTTATTTTCCTTTGGCTGAGAGCTTTAGCAATGAATAGAGGGAGGGGATCCGAGGCTGGGATGCTTCTGCCAAGAATGATTTGGAAGCCTCTTTATATTAGTCAGAGCTTTTTTATTCCTTACTGGAAGCCTGAGAGGAGCCACATGCCCGATGGCAACGCTGCTCACAGGTCTGCATAATTTTCAAGTATCACTCATGTGAGCGGCTTGCCTTAATTATAGATTTATTTCTCGTTGCTATGGGAATGCTTTGTTCCTTGTCCCTCAAAAAGATGTCCTTGACCCTAAGGAATGGGTGCATAGTGGTCGTGAGTGCTTTTTTTGCAGGTGGGGGGGAGGATGCCACATCCCAGCTGGTGTGGTTTTGCAAGGGGCTCAATGTGCTTGGCAGCTGCAGAAGAGGAGGAGAAGGAGGAGGAGGGAATGTCCCACACCATGAAAGCTCTGCACTGTCTCCATGTGAGGCCAGGCAGGCATGTGGATGTTGGGACCACCAAATGACTTCCACCTCCCGGGGAGCGGAGAGAAGCAGCAGCCCGGCGTCACCATCCCCCACCCTGCCCTGCCTAGCAGGGAACCACTTTGGGAAGTGCCTCCATGTTGCCTGCGGATGAGCCAGCCCAGGAGGAGGTAGGAGACCACCTTGGATTGAGATCCTGGCACTCTGGGAGAAGGCAGGGTGGAGGGATGGAGACCAGCCAGCTTCCTAACTATGTAAACAACCCACACCCATGTTTGGTGTTTATCCCTGCCGAGCCCGTCACCATGGTATCTGGGCACCTTTTGCCAAGGTGAGTTGAAGCTGATGGAGCAGATCCTCTGCCAAACCCCAGGCTCTCTAGGCATGTGTCTGGGAGGTCTCCTGGATCAGCTGGATCTTCCAGAATTACTGCTGCTGGGATAATCCAAATCATTTTGCTGCTGCCCTTGGATCCTCTGTCACTGCCTGCTGGGTCCCTGGCCAGCTCCGGTCTGCCATGAGCTCATGAGATCCTCCAAGCAGGTGCCTCCTCACCTCTGCCATGAGGTCTCCTTACACCGTGCTGTACCACAGTGCCAGGCAGGCAGCTGGAGAGGTGGCTTCACAGCCCCCTGTGCTGGGACTGCTGCCTTGATGCAAAATTTGGGCCCTTCTCCCCAATGTGGCTGTGGCTTTGGGCTGCTGGGGAGCGATCCAGAGGCTGGTGGGGCCTCCAGGAACACGTGGGGTCTGTGCTTATCACTGGGTGACCAGCCAGTGATCTACAACATTCTCCTCATTGCTCATGTCCTCTATCACTGTTTTCCTGTGGTTTGGGGCAAATTTTTCCATCTGCTACCAGCAAAATGGAGGTGAGAAGGTTTGACACCCTCCTGGGAGGGAACTGGAGAAGAGAGAGAAGAGAGGAGGGGAAGGAGAAGGGAAAGGAAAAGGGAAGGGAAGGGAAAAAGAAAACAGCAAAGAGGAAAGAAAAGCAAGAGCATATTTTTTCAGCAAGGTATTTAGCTGGGGGGGGGGGGGGGAGAACATTTTTATTATCAATGCTGAGCAATTCCAAAATGAGAAATTTCCCCTCCTGCCCTCCCAGCCAGTTGTTGCCCTGGCCACTCGCTGGTGGTGTGCGAGAGGAGATGATTCACATCAGCTAATCCCCATCTCCTGACTCCTGTGTTCCTTCCAGACCTTCTCCCCACCTTGCAGGGCTAGAGAATTCTGGTGCGGCAGTCTTTCTTGCACAGAAATAATCAATCAGGGGATGAGACTCGAGGCATCCTCAGTTGCATTTGGTGGCTTCTTGTTTCCTAGCACCTGCCCTATGATTGCATTACGTCTGCTTTTATCTTCTGTGCCGACAGACTGAATGCCAGCTGAAAGGGGACTCTGGAAGTCCACCTCAGTCGGGATTAACACCTCTATGCCATGGCTAGACGCTGGAAATATTAGAAGGGGACAAACTGCAAAAGAAATGGGTCGGATTTGCTTTCCTGTATTATCAGGTCCAAGTCTCACTGTCTTCTGTCTTTCGGGGGGTGTTGCTTAATGCTGCTTTTATGGATGACACAACCTTCCCTATGGATAGGAGGCAGGGCCCAGCCCCTTCAAAGTGCTGGGTGGCTTTGGGAGCTGCAAGGGAACATGAGAACATCTGAGAATCCCAGGGCAGAGAGGAAGGTTGTGATTTACATGTTGGAAGAAGGGTTCGCCAGAGTCAAGAAGACGCTCAATATGAGTTATGCATCTTGCTCAACATTATTAGTTTTTAACACTACCTATACAGAACCCGATACACATGCACATTCGTAAAGCAGAAATATAACTGGTTAGTAGTCTCTAAACGCGCGCGGTTCTCACACCCCTAATTATCATGACTAAAATAAGCATTCTATCCATGTAGCTAATTGTGCTGCTGTGCTTCAGCCTTGTAGTTTGTTACTCCCTATTTTCCCATGCTGCTCCCTATCTTTCTTGGCCCTGCACCTGCTTTCCCAGCAGCTGTAGCTTGTTACAGCCACGGCCTGTTGGCACAACATAATTACTTGGTCTCAGGATTCGAGAATAGCTCAAGGCTACCTTTCTTGTTAACTTCAGCACAGCAACTTCAGTACAATTCTGATTACAGGCCTCTTCTAATACCAGGCCTGGATTGTGCAGATCTTCAGAGATTCTAAGGCCACGCTTCTGCAGCCATTCTTCTACATTTACATCCAGCCCCAAGCTTGGTCCAATTCTGGCACCTTTTGCCCTCTTAGTCCTGTCTGAAGAGAAATTAAAGAGATTTGCTCCTCTACGCCTTCATTCCCCTGGATGTAAAATGAGTCAGTAGTCACCTTCCATGGGTCTTGGTCTGTTTTTGAGAGGACTGGGAGATGCTCTTGATAGAGGGTGGCAAAATGAATGTCAAGTGTTATATCGAAAGAGGATCAGAGATTTTACGTTTGTGGCTGCAGAGGAGCAGGCATGTTGCAATATTCCAGCCTTTCTACCATACATATGCACTTTCCAAACAATTTTGTTGCAATTAATTGCGTTGTAATTAAAGCAGAATGACAGTGCTAACTAAGGGCAAAATCTTGTGAAACAAATGGTGTTTGGGCTGATTTTTTAATTGCTCCAGGTTCCCCAGATACAAATTACACTGTCAGTGCTCCTGATTTATGGCAGAGCAATATATGCACAGATAACTCAGGGCAAGAGCTGCCAACGTGGGCTGCAGGTGTGGGGGTCAGTGCCCCATCGGTTCTCCATGTGGGTGACCCATGAAGTGTGTGGTTCTCCTTGAAGTGTGGGTTCTCCCTCCAGTGTGGTTTCTCTATGAAATGTGGGTTCTTCTTGAACTGTGTGGTTCTCCTTCAAACATGGGTTCTCCTTGAAGTGTGAGTTCTCCTTGAAGCGTGGGTTCTTCTTGAAGTGTCCCACAGCCAGCAGGACACAGGTCGCACTAGCTGTCCCCCTCTGCCCCATCCCCAAGTTTCTCGTGAGGTTTCCTCACCAGGGAGGTGGCAGTGCTGCCCTGGGTGCAACTCCATCCTGGTCAGAGGGACAGAGCCAGCAACAAGCTACCAACATGGTGGGCAGAGAGATCTCATTCATCCCTGGTGGTCCAGCCTGTGGGACTATGTAGTTGATGGAGCAATTTAGCCCTTGGATCCCAACTCTTTCTTGCTTGTAGAAAGTCTCCATGTGGGTGAGCAGGCAAGGCTTGGCTTTGCTAAATCTCAGGCAGGTTGTGCTGCCTGATCATTCTCAGGCTGTGTGGTGGGGCCATGATAAATTGTGCCGGAGCACAGTGACTCATCTGGGGAAGGTGGCCTGCAAATGGAATACAAAGAGGCTGTGCTCTTATCTGCTTCTCTGAGGGGCACCGGGCATTTTGTTTTATAGATTTGTTTCCTCCACTCCTGTTTCCAGCCGTACTGGGAATATTGCACTTTGGTTTTGTGCAGAAAGTCCCTTTCCAGATTAGAGAACTGGAGTGGGTGTTTTCTCACCTTTAATTAAAAGGAGCGAAGCTGTGACTTTTTAGCAGAGATCCTGCCTTGCAAGTGTTTGGAAGTCATTTGAGTTAATGCATTTCAAGAAATGCAAACAAAACCCCCAAAGTATTCAGACATCACTGGCTAGAGTTTAAAAATAAGTGAGGTATGGTTCTGAAAAAGTCACAAGATCAAGTGAAAACCAAGAATACGAGCTAAAAGCATCAATTCTTACAACTAAGCCCCTCTGCGCTCATTTTTCACCACTGAATGCTGGGGCTTGGGCCGTGAGTCGCTGTCTGCTAGTGTCCCAGTGCCACTGTGAGCCCACACCAAGGGCTTCCCATGTGATTCAGCCATGGAGGGGATAATCTCTTCACCATCAAAATCCCCTGATGCTCATAAACATCTTCTGCTGTGGGTCAGGGGTGGCTTTCCAGGTATGACCCTGACTGTGGCTTAGGGTTTGAGCATCTCCTCCTGGCAGCTTTTGGCATTGGGTACCAGTGCCTCCCTGGCCCCAGCACATCACACCATCAGCCGGGCTTTTGCTCTGAATACTAAATCCTGAGACAGAGAGAAGCAGCCTGTACACTGATTAATTTGAGCCTGTGCTGCTCTTATCCTGGTTTCAAAGTAATTGTCTCTCTTGTCCACAATTTTCTCTCCTTACATTTCACTGCATATTTATTAGGTTTTTGTGAGGCTATCTGTAGCCACATTAAACCAATTTACTCCTTGAAATGTCTGACCTTTGATCTGCCAGCCACTGCCTTTCAGAGCCAGAAAAAGAGCCTTTAATAACGTGTCACATGAAAGGCTCACTGCAGAGCCTGTCACTTGCACACTCGAACTCCAAGTAATAAAGTATCGGATGAATCAGTTATTGCCTAATAATTGTTACCTATATTTTCGTGCTAAACAAGGAGACTATTTTTCCCCTTTTCCCAGTTGCTTTGTAATCTCCCGCTAGAGAAAACTAATAAGGCAAATACATGTACACAGCTATAACTAATATTTCTCAAGGAACATCTTCAACCTTTGTAGCCAGTTCTGATCCTAGCAGACATGGGATTTTTTTGCAGAGGCATTAGACTATCTGGATGCATCTCATTTTAGGAGTCCTTGCAGCATCCCTGTGTGCTCTGCTGCGTGCTGTGTCTCCTGAGCCCCTCCAGCTGCCCTCTGCAGAAGGCACAGGAGAGAAGAGGGGGGTTAGTGGGCTGCAAAGTGCTTTTCTGGGGATATTTTGACTGTTTTCCAGGCAAGGGCAGTGAGGCAGGGGGATGTCATGACTTGTCCGTCACAACAAGGTTGGAAGCAGCCACCCCAAGGGCTACACTCCTCACCATCACCTCCCAGCACCCTGGGCACCTCCCGGTGTCCTTGTGCTTCAAGGGCTGGATGCTCCTGTATCATCTCTGGAGTATAGGCGTTCTGTTCCAGAGGAGATGCCTCACCTCCTAACCCATGGAAAGGACAAAGTGGGGAGAAGATCTTTTCCAGTGTGCTGCTGGCACTACTGGCACAGCCAGCACTCCATGCTGTGAGACTGGGAAGCTCACACCATGGTCGTGGCTGCACCCAGCCATAGTGGGTACCTTTTATTTTACATTTCTATCATGTATTTGAAGTGACGAATACGTTCTCTCTTACTGCTACAGAGCCACTGAGCTCTCAAGGGTTTGCTGAGAAAAATAGAGGCTGATGTGGCCAAGATGCCACTGAAATAAGGACATGGAGATGGAGCTGATGCGATGCAGCGTAGCTCCCTTGGGTTCTCTGAAGCCTCTGGGCACAAGACACCACTGCCCTGAACCCCAAGCAGTCCTCTGTAGCATCTCCCACTGGGTCTGAGAGCCCCTTTTGTCAGGCTGTTGGCTGTCTGCACCTGGTTTGGACTGCTTGTAGGGATGATGGAGAATATCATTCTGGTCCTCATGGAAGCCAGAGCATCCACGAGGCCTCAAGGATATAAGATGGCACAAGGAGCCTTCTGCTCAGGCAGCAGGGCTTTGCTCATACTTTGGGGAGAGGTCTCGCTAGCACTCTCAGCCTCTCCCCTGGTAGGGACAGCAATTCTGCTTTTGCTGAAATCATCAGCAAAGATGGGTTTAACGGCAGTGAAATGGGCCAGTGAAATTTAATCACGGCAATTACAGTTTCTGTCACCTGCAAGGTTTTCTGATGCATCACTCTGAAACGGCGGCTTGCCCAGGAGCTTTTCACTCTCGGTGACATCTCTCCAGGGCAGGAGCAGGCAGCCGTCTGGAGGGTAGCACGCCTGGGTACAGATCCATCCTGGAGGTGGCCTTGGCAACACACTTTGGCATTTATTTATTATTTATTTTACCCGATGCTTTTCATCTCTTACGTAGTTGCTTAACAGCACCAGCCTTTCACAAAGTGTTGGAGAAGGGCTGAAAAATGCAGGAGGCAGCCCAGGTTTCCTCTCTCTGCTTTAATCTTCCTGGGATGACTTCTTGCTCGCCACATGGAGAAGGACATGCTCCTGACATACCCAGTCTGCAAAACAACGCAGCATCGAGCAGAAGCAAGTCTCGAGTTTCAAGGGAAGGAGAAACCATCTGCATCGCTCCCTAGCGTATCTGTGCTGATTTGGCTCTGTGAGGACTTGGTTGCAAGCCTGTAGGATTCATCTTCAGAAAGGCTGGTATTAATTGCCGTCGAAATGGGAAGCGTTAAAGGCTGGGCAAAGAAGAGGTGAAGAAAAATGGGGAAGCTTGGAAGTACTATGGGCTGATAATTCTTTCCATCACTCTTGAGTGTATTAACAACGTTGATAGTTAAAATCGTTACTGTAGGAGGCCATCTGCTAGGCTTTGCCTACCATGAGTCAGGAGGGGAGGCAGAAGTGAACATCGCTGGGGAAGTTTCAAACCAAATCCCACATTTGAGACAAGATTCAAATGGTCCTGGAGACCTTAATAAACCTACATTTCTTATCTGCATCAAAAATGTACCAAAACAGATCTTATTATTCTCTGTATTATCAACTGCATTTCAGAGGGAGGCACCTAACCTACCTTCCAGCTTTAATATTGGCTCACGCCATGTGCCTTCATCTCTGCTTACCCAATGGATAAAGTCATGATCAGGGGCACATTTTATCCAGGACTGTTTCCAAGTTGGGCTTCAGAGGGGAAGTTAACCTGGAATAAGAGAGGGGTGAGGAAAGAGACCCATATTTGTCCTGGCCATGGAAAGCCACGCAACCATATTGACCTTGAAGTCCTGTCGTGGAAGATCCCACAGAGACTTTTACCATGTCCTTGGGTTTCTCAGAAATCAGTGCTTTGCTTTCACACCTTCCAGCAAGGACAGCCCTGGCATTGTGGGTTGATTCTCCTTAAAATGATGCTGTCACTTTTACCTTTGTCTTTTATGTTCAACATCCCGTGGCACCCAAGCAAGAGCATCCCAGCTGAGATGCTCCATATTATTTTGCAGCCTTAAATCCATGGATGCTCAGCTTGTGGGACCCGCCATACCCCATCTATGTGGGCAAGAGGGAATTCAAGCCTTTGTGACCTTCAGGTTTCCTCCCTGGGAGATGAAATTAATACTTCCTGCCATACCTTGCTGGGATGTTGCTGGGATGAATTAATTAATAGACCATATCTCATTTGTGTGTTTCCGTGAGGGCAGTTGCCATGTGGCTGAGTCTAACATTCACCTTTCCAATGACCACAAGGGACTTTGGGTCGGGATAGCTGGGATTTTGCCACAACTTGGGTGGGAGCATCCTGTGGATCCCACCAGGATCTGGCCCTTGTGTGGCAAAGGGCTGTGGCTATTGCAAAGATGCCACAGATGCCTTCCTGCAGCCCCTGCACCGCATAATTTCCAGGCTCACAGTGCTGTCTCTGCAAAGGTAGATTTGGTTTCTATTAATAAGGGGATAATAGCATGGGAAACCTGGCTACAGGATGGCCCTTACCCAATTACTGCGGTCGTTGGGCTACAGCAGCTGCTTCCCTGCAATTATCCCACCACGTGCCAGTGCAACGCAGCCTGCTGCATTTTATTCTTAGTAACAGAGCCCTGGGCAAGGTCAGGGGGGTCCCTGCTGCCCTGCAGCTTGGCTGGGGGATGCAGGAGCTGGGATGGGAATGGTGGGGCCATCTCTGTGTCACCCACCAGCAGAGGGGGCGGTGGAGGCAACATAGGAGCGATGTCCCCCCAGCCCCGCTGGATACAGCCACGAGAGTGATGGCAAGGCAATGCCCTGTTTTGTCCCTTTCCCAAGCCAAGTGGTGCAGGGGGGTCCTGGGTACTCCCATGGAGCACATCAGCCACTGTGGGGCCCATAGCAATTAGCCTCATTTTTGGGGGGAGCACCAAATCCCTGATCCAGTCAAGACTGGAGTCTTAGTGGGTGCTTGGCAGTGCTGGGTTAACAGTTAGACTTGATGATCTTAAGGGTCTTTTCCAGCCTAAATGATTCTGTGATTTAAGACCGGACACGATGCTTGGTGTTGTTCCCAGTATAAAATGGGTTTTATGGAAGCTCTGCTCTTTTACATCCACTGGGAATTGGCCCATCCAGCTTAACAAGCCAACGTAGGAACCACAGAGGCAGGAGGGGCAGGGGGTGGTCTGGGGATTGAAATTTGGGGAATCCAGGGTGAGTTTCTTTTCCAGCACATTCCCTATGCATCTGTAGGAAGTCACTTCTTTATTCCTCAGCTGGGTATCCATAAACACGGATAATAGCCTGACAGAGGGCTGCAGCGAGAAGAAATACATGATAACCAGGGAGGTGCCCAAAGGCAAGCTACCCAAATCACTCTAAAAACATGGAAAGACCCTTCCTAAACCGGTGTTGGCTGTGGGAAAGTGGTGAATGGAAAATATATGTCAAGGATAAAAAGTGATGCTTAAAGGGCAGGCGTAAAGCCTTTCTCGTGAGAAAAGCCCAGCTCTAGCCTGCACTGTTTCAAATTAAGTTTTCAGTTTCCTAAAGGCAGCAGACAATGCTTCACTCAGTTCTCTCGCCACTGTCATTAAAACTTGAGTGTGTTGTCTGGGTGTAGTATTTTGCCCTACCTTAAGAGCTCTAATCTTTTTAGGACCATTTCTTGCCGCTATCTGCAGACACTCAAAAGCCTTCTCGACCACGGAGTGAAATACAATCCCTGTCTTGGGGAGCTTTACCTCCCCTTTGTCTTCTGCAAAAACAGAGGGGAAAATAACCACTTAACAAATCTGCCAGGTCTGAATTTTCTCCCCCGCTCCATCTCCCCTTTTACAGCTATCATTTGTCGTGGGTTGCTTTCTCCCGGTGCCACCTGCCTGTTGCAGGGAGATGGCAAGGAGCCTTTTATTGTTTGCTGAACAATTCCCTGCAATTTACTGTTCGCTATTTCTTTTGGACTCCTTTAATCCTTTTTTCACTTGCTGCTGCTTATTTTTAGCTCGCATGCCATTCTCATTTCTTCCCCAAAACTGTTTATGTTTTGAAAAGCCCCACTTTGCTGCTGTTGGTACCTTTTTTTGAGCATCCCTGGTTGCTGCAAAGCCCTCCCTGCCCCCTCCTTCCCCCAGTGCCCTGCCAGGCTGGGTGTTGGATGCAATGAGCTGTCATTCTCAGCTTTTCTGACTATCCCTGTGTTTCCCTTGGGAGCTCTCCTCCAGCCTTCCCTGGGAACCTGCTTTTTCTTTATGCCCAAATCATTTTGCTTTTGTTTGGTGAAAATACCAGGTGAGCCATGGGAATGCCGAGCTCCCAGCAATGCCACCAACCCAAACCCTGCTATCCCAGATCCTTTGAGTGTTTTATGCTATCCCTGCACAAACCACAATCCTCTGGCTTTGCCGGGTGCCAAAATGCCACTGGTGATGGGCTGAGCCAGCCAGCTGCCGGGCTGGTGCCACCAACCACGAGGTGTGAGCACAAGGTTCAGCATGTGGCGACCACCTGGCATGGGAAGCCCACGGGGTGGCCCCAATCCAGAGCCCCTCTGAGCTTTAAGCTGCCTCTAGTCTTAGGATAAAGCTGAGCCTTAGGCGGCTGATAGACTAGATAAAGTGTGGAGCTGCAACTGGAAGAGCTAACGCCAAATTTTGGCTCTACCATGGGCTTCCTCCATGGCCTTCAGAAAATCACTAAGTCTCTCTGTTCTTCATCTTTACAAACCAGGAAATCTCTGTTTTCTCCCAGTGTTTATTTGGAGCACAAGTATTTAGGGATGGATTGCTCCTTCTTTGGTCTTGCTTATACAGTGCTTATAAGGGGATGAGCATCCCACTTGTAACTGTAAGACACTGGTGCAGTATAAATGGTCACTGCAAGTAGTAGTAGTAGTAGTAGTAGTAGTAATAGTAGTAATAATGAAATAATAATAATAATAATGATGATGATAATAATAACAATAATAATGATAATAATCCTGCACCTTGCACAGTAGAAACTTAGTCGGATCTGAAGATGCTCCAAGCTATCATCAGCAAACAATAGTAGTGGATATTTTTATTTCCTTGCCTGTACGTATGCTGGTAGGGCTATGCTTTGCTCCTGTTACTTGGATCTACAGCTGGAGAATTAAAATCCATCCCTTCTCCCGGCCACAATCAGGATTCAGAAATTCAAGCAGAACTTTCTTATCCATGCAAACACCTTCTGATCTGCCCCAATTGACTGCGCTGAAGGTAAACAGCAACATCCAGCGTAACCCCCTTGTTCCTGAGCTATCCAAACTGTCCCCACTGTGTCAGCCAGGAAGATATATTTCATTTCTCCCTGGTGGTCCAATCTCCTCCCTCATTAATATTGCAACAAGCGTTCCTCCTTGGGAGCACCGCCTGTCCCTTGGGAAGGCTTTGAGCCTCCCTGTTTCAGGCAGGTATACGGCAACTCTACTAGCTCCATCCTTCACACAGACAAAGCCGGTAGCATCAGCTCTGCCTTTTACCTGGGATCACCCAGAAGGTAGTTTTATCATAATTGCCATCTGTTGGGTTTTTTTAACAAACAGGTGAATTTATGTTGGAAAAGCATCTTGAATTTCCAGACCTCAGAAATTATTAGGAATAGGTTTGGAGACACTCTCATTTTGGTCCTTTTTTGTTTTGCCTCTAAGATATGCTGGCAGCTGGGGGTGCAACCCCAGAGCTGCATCTTTAATTGCTGTTTTCATGAGCATCACAGCAACTGCACAGTGGTTTAGGGGGGGAAAAAAAGTGAGATCTCTATTAATAACCAGCTGGTCTCACAGCCGGTATCTCAGACTGGCAAAAAAGAGTTATTTCTGCTGTCTCCTAATAACAAACTGATTTTCTCTGTTGTCTTTCAGCATCGAGTGGGTTCTTGCTCCCATTTCCCTTTAATAAGCGCTATTTTGTTTCCATTATTACTCAATAGTAAAATCTTTTCCCTGTGACTTTACTAGAAGTAGATTTATGGCTATGAAAATAAACTTGGGTGTGATGAAATCTTGTTGTTTTATTATCTATAAAGCACCTCACATGACTTAGCTGTTATCAAAACGTAATTATACATTTAAATTTTTCCATCATCTCTGTTGATTTTTTTTAAAGAGGGAAATTATGAAAACTCAAAAATCCTTGCTTAATAGAACTCCAACTATAACTGCTATTGACTTTACTCTGGCTTCCTCCAGAAGAAGAGCAGAAAATAATCACCATGCGCTGTGATGGTGCCGATCTGCCCAGAGTGATGTTCATGTTAAGACACATCCTTGGGGTTTTTTTCATGCACACAGAAAATGTTGACATTTCCTGGTTTGAGATATGGTATTTACCGATTCTTACGCAGGGCTGGATGTTAATTGTCATCGGAGGCTCTGGGCGTGGGCGAATCATTGTATAATGCCCACACCCTTCGGGTGGCTTAGGGTGCAGCATTGTCTTTGCCTCACCGTGCAGTTTTAAGATGTATTATTACCCAAAAGTAACACACCCTTCCGTGCTTTGTTGTTTTTATTAGGGATTGCTCTGAACCAGCGCTCCAAGCACCTGGCAAAGCCGCCATTGAATGCGGAGATTGTAACTATAGGCTTGCCTGGGCTTCCCACTGGGATTCCCTGCGGTGGGAGCGGGTCAGTTGAGGCATCTGGATGGGCATGTTGGCATGTAGCCAGAGACATCTGGCATGGTTGGTGACCACCAGGGACTCGGGCTGATCTTACCTAGGCTGAGCTTCTAGACGGAACTTATCTAGATGGAGCTTTCTGTGATGAGTAGCAGCAGTAGATGAGAGGTGGGAGAGGCAGGTATTTCTGTTGGCACTGGACAGGGCAGGAGAGAATTACTCCTTTGCAGAGGACTTCTAGCCTGAGCCTTGTTTTAGGGACTTTGGTTGGACTTGCACTGTGCAACGGCTTTTGAATTTGTGTGCTGTCCTGCCTCAGTGTCCTCTCTCTCTCTGAGATAAGAATCATGATAGCTTCCCAACTGCTTCATCCACATGGTGCAGGCTCCTGATGGTGACCAACATAACCAATTCTTCTCCAAATGAGAAAGAATTTCTTTCAAACTGTTTAGGAAAGAGATGTCCAATTGAAGAGCCCATTTCATACCTCCCATATAGTCTTTTGCATAAGCACACCAGATGTCTCACCTTCTCCACCCAAGTGTAGAGGAATGAAGCTGGGTTAATTATCATTGATAATATACAGCTGTGGGTTGGCTGCAGGGGCAGTGGGCTGGCTGATGTAGATAAGGTGCAGCTGTGGCTGGTTCTGTTAAGTGGTTGAGAGCCAATGGAGAGAGAGCAGCTGAGGAAGAAGCAAGGGAAGAGAGAGCAGGTCCTGGGTGAGGCAAGACAAGGAGAAGGCAGTAGAGGGACTGTATGAAGAGTATGCTGGTATGAGATGGTAAAAGACCTTGTTGCAGCTTGATAGTCTGGGGAGTGCTGTGACACCCAAGCACAGTCACTATGGTTGCTCTTCCATCATCTCCGCCTGGCCAGCCCTCAGAGACATCCATGGTGTCAGTGGTGACCTCCTCCATCTATGGTGACCTCTTTGTTCACCTCTAGGTCGTCACCTTCTTCTCCAACCACCCAGTTCCCACTCTGTGAAGGGTTTTATTACTTTTTCTTGCCTGAAATAGGGGGTTGTATTTAAATGAAACACATCCAAGGCAAACTCGCAGAGAAGTCTCACCTCTCCCTGTGCCACATGATTGAATAGGGGGGCAAAGATGCAACCCCCTTATTAGAGTAATATAATTTTCCATCTCAAATAGGAACCAGGGATGTTTTAATGATTGGGCTCATTAGATGGACTTTCCACTTCAAGTGTCTGTCTGGCAATTAAGGCTGGGAAAAGCATGACTGATGACCACACCTTCTGTGACTTAATGGGGAGTCTGAAGGCTGATCTTATTATCACACTGATACAGTCTGTGATTAAAAAAGAATTTAAGATACTCTCCAGAGATTTATTTCCCCATTAGGAAGCTGCCAGGAGAAGGTTAAGGGAACTTGTAAGGTCAAAGCTGAACACAGAAAAGTACTGAACACTTGGGATCCAGGTGGGCAGAAACCAGAGGACAAGGTTTCTGCTCTTTGCTCCGCTACTGACCTGTTACATGGCCTTCAACAAGTCACTTTGTTTCTGTGTTTTTTTCCAATGTGGCTGGTCATCACCTCATTGGGTACCATGGTAGCCCTGCACATGCTTGATGTAACAGCACCATGGCTTTGCCTCGGCAGTACAGGTCCCTGCTGCCATCACTGCTGGAGAGGCACGTGGGGAACATTGTGCTGAGTGAAAGGGAACACTTACCAGTCAGGAGGAAAACGATGGTGTTTAGGTCAGGGAGATGAAAAAGGCTATGGCAGAATTTGCATTCTCCTCCAAGAGCATCCTCGTGGGTCCTCAGTGATTCCCCAACCTATTCTGTCTGCTTTAAAACATGACCTGCTCTAATATTTTACTTAAGCCTGGTGTGTAATGGACTGGAACTTATTGTAGAGCTCACTGCACTGGCTTCAAATCTCCTGTTGGGTACCATTTTACTGACATTAGCTTGCCATAGCTTGTCAGGGATTTTAACTGTGCTGATGGGTTGAATGCCCCAGGATACAGGAGCTGGCTCTTTCAGCTTTTTACTTCACTTTAGCTTCCTTAAGTACAGTTGGGAGAGATAATTCAGCTAAATATGTTTTCGTACAAAGTGAAGTTTTTTACGACAAAAAAAACGACTGTGCGTGTGGGTCAGGTTTGTCAGGTTAATGGAGGAATTGTGAAAAATGGAAGGGTTTTATTTCAGCATCTTCAAAGCAGAAGTCTTGACTTTCACAGACAGCGTGATTTGTTTGCCTCAACATTTCCTGTGTTTTTAATTAAACAGATGCCTAGAATTTAGGGAAAACATTTTGTTTCAGGCTAAGTAATTTTTTAACATTTTTTTGTTCTAGAAAGGAGAAGCGCTGCTCACTCCCACCCTCCTGATCCCGAAAAGCGTCCTCTCCTTTGCTCCGCATCCTTTGCAAGGGGGTAGCAGTGACTCCAGCCCTGTCTGGTCCATTAGTAAAGCAAAGAATCCCACACTTCTCTCATCGTCCCTCCACTTCATCTTCCCTTTGTGCCAAATCGAGTGTTGGGAGGCGAAAAAAAACAACCAACCCTATATTACTTAGATTTGTGTGAGCACTAAATAATTGAATATGAAGACATTGGCTTTGTGTCTTTTAAGGAATCCTTTTGAAGTTGACTCTTTTGACCTTTGAGGCCCTGCATAATTTTTCCTTCTCCTCTCTCCTCCTCTTTGTTGTTCCTTGCACTCCTGTAATCTTCTCTCCTGCCTGCTTCCTTCATCTCCTCCCACCCTGCTCCATGACTCCACTTATCTGTGCCCTGTGTTTGAAGCGCTCGGTGGCTCGAGCAGTCAGCAGCCTCCTCTCCCCCGCAAGCCTTCCTCCCAGCTCCTCTCTGCTAGGAGCCTCCCCTACCCACCCTGTTTTCTGCAGTGGCAATTTGCCTGGGCTCTTTCTACCCCCTGGATTGCTTTTTTCTTCCTTTCCATTGGGAAATTAGGGGACCTGCCTTAATCTTCTGGCTGGCCAAGTGCAATACATCCACCCACAGCTTTCGGCAGGGGATGGGCTGTCTTCGCTCTCTCTGGACAGAAGTAGGACTCCACCTTCCCGTGCTAATAGTGCAATAACCATGTGAGCTTCCTGAGCTGAATCCACATCATGTCCAGCCACACTGTCTTCTCTGTTGGCCTCATGGTCTCCCCACAGATGGCCATTGAGGATGCACATTCCTGCACCATCCAGCACACAGTGGGGTCCCAGCATCCCATCAGCAGGCTCTAGCGATGCTCTAAAGTCAGAGAGTTTGGGATAATTTAAAAAAACAATCCATGTTTCAGCCAGTGAAAACTATTGTTTTGGTAGTATATAAAAATTGCTGCAGAGCTTCAATTTTACCAATTCTGGGAATGGTTTTCTCTGTTTACCAGGAGTTTGCAGCTTTACTGGGGTGACTGGAAGGACTCAGCTGACTTATCATAGAATCATTGAATGGTTTGGGTCGGAAGGGACCTTCAAAGGCCATCTAGTCCAACCCCTGCCATGGGCAGGGACATCTTCAACTGGATCAGGCTGCTCAGAGCCCCGTCCAGCCTGGCCTTGGATGTTGCCAGGGATGGGGCATCGGGCACCTCTCTGGGCAGCCTGTGCCAATGTCTCACCACCCTCACAGTAAAGACTTTCTTCCTTTTTTCTGACTTCAATGGCACAAGCATTCTTCATTCTAAAGAGTAAATTTAGCTCTGAATAAAAGATGTGTACACACACACACGTTTCATGGAGATATTTAGGCATGAGAGTGCTGGTATTGGAGGGGAAGGAAAACTCTCTCCCTGCATTTTTTGTTTATTCTTGTTTATTCCCCAGGAGGGAGGAATATGGATTTGCTCCTGGTGCAGGTAAATATTCATAGTGATTTCACGAGGACTTGAATTCCTCCTGCAACAAATGTGTGAGCTGAGAAAGGGCAGCACTGGTTAGTTTTATGAAGAACTGCTCTTATTTCTTGCCAGGGTACAGAGTTCATTTTTCCACTGATGCATCTCTGACAAACACCCAACGAGAGTGTGGCATGGGGAGCCAAGTGATTGTGTTGTCATGGCAAAGACCAGTGAAAGAAGAGCAAGATTTATATCATGGCTGCTCAGAGGGTTAGAGAAAAATGGCCCAAAGCCAGAAGTTATGCAGGCATGGCTGATACGGTCTTCAGGTTTTGCCAAGTGTGGGCTGGTTGGTGGCTTATGTGAAATAGGCTGCATAGTCCTGGTCCAAGTCTTGGTGGGCATGATTCCACATCACAGAAACCAGCCATACAGTTGACACTTTTGCTGACAGTCTTAGCAGAAAGATGAGTTGCTGAATTGGCCCTGAAGATGAAAAAAAAAAAAAAATCTAAAGAATTTTGCAGCTAGAGAAGTGCTACCTTCTACCAGGGAAGCAAGAGGAGCAGATGACCCTGGAAAGCCTAGCACACACACACGACTATGGCAGCGCATTTAATTTACCCAAAAGCAATGAGGGGACAGCTTTAGGTGGCTCTCTGGAGATGTGGACTCAGGTGCAGGTCCCCTGCGTGTCTGTACTTGTATTATTTCATCTCCTTTGTGCCTTGGCTCCCTATCTGCAGAACTGGAGCATGGAGTCAGGAAATGGTTTTGAAGGCAAGGACCTTCAGAGGCTCCTGATTCAACTTCCTGCTCTCAGTCGGGCTCGTGCCTTTGTGTGGTTGTGTTTTGAGTATCTCCAAGGATACAAATCCCAACGTCTCTCCGGCTTTACGGTTCAAAGCTTGACCAGCCTCTTTCTTAAAAAATGTTTTTCTTACACCCAATCTAAACTTCCTTTGCTGCAACTTCTGTCCATAACTTCTGGTGCTCTGAGAAGAGTCTGACTCCATCTTCTGGATAGTTATGCATTAGTTAGGGAGATGAAAAAATTAGATTCCCCCTTCACGCCCTCTTGTCTGGGCTGAGCAAGCCTCTTTTCTTACCTTGTGTGTTCCAGCTCCCTAACCATCTTGGTGTACCTCCACAGTGACAGTGCCTGTCTGGAGAGCCCAAACTGGACACAGCACTCCAGCTCTAGTCTTCCAAGTTATAAATAGAGGGGAAGGATCACTTCCCTTGACCTCTGGGCAGTGCTTTTGCTAATGAACTTACTGTTATGTCTGGCCATCTTCACTGCAAGGACATGCTGCTAACTCCTGGGCACCTTGTGGGCCACCAGGAGCACAAGGTCTTTCTCAACAAGGTAGCTTTCTAGCTGAACACAGGTGGCTCTTGCCTCCTATGACGGGAAGTGCCAGGGTCTTGGCAAAGCTCCAAGGGTGAGGTGCAGACTGTCCCTGGAAAGACAGGGTCTGGAGGATCAGACGGGGTGTGAGATGGCCCACGTTGTGTTACCAGCTAAAGCAAGAACCAACCAAGGCTCAACCTTCTTGTTTGAAAGTGTAAAGCCTGTTAACAACTGAGAGGTGAGATGGCTGTAGGAGCAGAAAAGCACTGCAGAATGCCTGAGGATACACTGAAGCACTTTTTTTTTGGTCTCAGGATTGTTCTTGCTCAGAGGAGGTGCAGCTTGTACAGCCACTGCGGTTGCCGAAGCAGTACTTGCCCTGTGAATATAAAAGGGAGATTTCTGTCTCCGCTGCTGCCCATCCATCACCTTTCACAAGCCTAGAAGCTAAAGGAAGAATAAAAAGAATAACAACAAAATAAAGAAACATTGCAGCCAGAAAGCTATCCTCTGTGTTTCACAATTCTATAAATTATGCCCTTCCCTTCCTCTTTAATCGCCAGGCATATAAAATATGCTTGCAGCAGAATCATATTCTTCCCATTAAAGTTTCAGAAGAGAAATACAGGTCCCATCTGCCTGTTTAGCAAAGCAGGGCAATGAACAACCATTTCTTTTTTTTTTTTTTTTCTAAAACTCTGCTAAATTTATGGCAAGAGTTTTCTCTTTTAAGACTGGCCATTTATTTCATTTTCTTATTTCAGCCTGTGTTTTTACAAGCAGTCTCCTCTTTATTCTCAGATGAAGCTTTCTCCAATGCCTTCAAACTCAAATGCACCTAAAGAGCAGAGGTACAACCAGCCCTTGATGAAGGTCAAAGGAAAATGAAGGTCGTTTAGGACTTCATCAGGGTTGCTAGAGATGGGTTTCTGCTCTGCGGATAGAGCAGACACTGAACAGCAAGAGTTGGCAATAATGAGAAATTAATAAACTGAATGGTGGAGGCACCAACATGCTTCCCTGCCATCCATTCCTGCTTGCATGCAAGGATATTTCTGTTTGTTTGGTGTTGGTCTGGAGTTGGGATGGGCATGAGAGCCTAGGGATGGGTTGTCTGCATGATGGAGGAGTAAGCATGGCATCATCCCCTGCCAGGCAGCAACTGTCCCCACGACTCACCCCTGTGACGGGCAGGGGGAGGAGGCTATATTTGCATGCATCCTCCCTCAGTGTGTAGGGTCAGATGGCAGGGAGGGGGTGCATACATCCCAGGGGACCTATGCCATCTCCGCTTGTGTATGTGGACAGGGAGGGCTTACAGCTTTTGGAAAGTGGTGATGAATAATAATGCACGACAGCCTCCACTGCTAATTCAGGTTTGGGTTGGAAAGGACCTTCAAAGGCCATCTAGTCCAACCCCCTGCCATGAGCAGGGACATCTTCAACTGGATCAGGCTGCTCAGAGCCCCGTCCAGCCTGGCCTTGGATGTTGCCAGGGATGGGGCATCGGGCACCTCTCTGGGCAGCCCGTGCCAGTGCCTCACCACGCTCAGCATAAAATAGTTTCTTCCTTCCATCTAGTCTGAATCTCCCCTCTGAGTTTAAAACCATTCTCCCTTGTCCTATCGCAACAGGCCCTGCTAAAGCTCTGTCCCCATCTTTCTTGCTGGCCCCTTTAGGTACTGGAAGGTGCTCTAAGGTCTCCCCGGAGCCTTCTCTTCTCCAGGCTGAACAGCCCCAGCTCCCTCAGCCTATCCTCAGAGGGGAGGCGTTCCATCCTGCTGATCATTTCTGTAGTCTTCTAATACCTGTTCTGTGGCTTATCACAGGTTATAAGGCACGTGCAAAATGGCTTGAATGATTATTTATAGTGCTGCACCCTTAGAAATCCCTCCTATCCAGCAGAAGGACATGTCCCTCTTTTTTTACCTTAAAGCCTCATTCCTATTCAATGGCATTCAGAGCAGAGTGAATTCAGAGGACCAGGGCAATGCGGCTGCTTTTTCCGTGCCTGGAGATTTGCACCCTCACTCCTGCTGCCATTAAAGTTGCCCTGCTCTAAGTATAAATCAGACTGTGCTCTATTAGATGCCTTATACATTTCTGAGAAGTCATGTGTGGTGGTAGAAAGGATCCACTGCAAGTTTGGCACTGATTTTTGGGGGCTGAGTGCTGCTGGGGGAGTACAGCCACAGGGGAACTTCTATTCCCCTTTCCTGGTGGGTTCACCATAGAAGAGGCTTTTTGGTTTTGTTGATGGGTTTTTTTACCACCTTGAGCAAGAAGCTGTTTGGTTTGATAGAGGTTCAAATTTTATTTTTAAGCAAAATATGAGAAATGCAGGAGAGGAAACCGCACTCTGTTCCTTAAAATAAATGGAAGAAAATACAGGACTAGAAAAATATTCTCTGATGCACGCACTTCATGAGCCTGTACCTTGGCATACGCAGCATTGCGGATGTTTAGCTGGATCACATCTTTTCTCTATAAGGTGATTTTTATAAGGACCAGGTCGAGCCCTTGGGCTTATGAACTCCTATAGCCCATCTCTGCGTGTAAAATGCCAGCAGCTCACACTGAGCTCTGATTCTGCAATACCATTTGGGAGAGGGAGTGGAAACCCAAGGTAGCTCATCACCTGCCTGAGCAAGCCTGACTCCAAGGCCATGACTCAGGGAAAGGGAAAGGCGACAGGTTTGGGTATTTTGGCCATCCATCTCCCCTTAAAACCCCTCCTGTTGCTCCTGGCCTGGTGAGGCAGACACCTCTCCTGGTTTTTTTTTTATTCTCCATGCTTTGCATTCCCTATGCAAGCGCCTGATTCAGTGCTCAGCCTTCAACAGCTGTGGAGGGATACTTCAAATTCCCATTTTCACTGTCCACAGAGGCTGGAGCCACCAGCATCCACCTGGGCAAAGGGAGCAGCCCTGCTCGCAGCCTTCTGCCTCCACATCTGCGCTCCGCTCACACACATGCCCACAGCATCATTACCTTATAATTAAATCTCTTTTTCCCCAACTGGAAGGATTCTGCTATAAACAAGGGTTTTCTCTAACCATAATTGCACTCGGTGGAGGGCAAAGCTCTGCAATAACTCCAGGCTTTGTTCTGTGTGCAGGGGGCGAGTCCCTCTGCCTGTCCTCAGGTATGCCAACAATGCGAGTGTAACTCCCCTCGACCTGACATGAATCTCAGGGCAGGGTTTGCCTCTATTTAGAGGCAGTGGTCAAAATGGGGCTTAAGTGCATTTATAAATATTTTGAAGTACCAACTTGGAAAAGGAAAGTCCCCAGCATGCTGTGGCACTGGTGTTTTATCAAGCGCTGGTGTGTGGCTTTGAAGTGTGGCATTGGCAAACTGCTGGGTTCCTGCCCATTCCTAGGAAGGGCTGAATGGAGAAAAAATAAATAAATAAATAAATATATATATATATAAAATAAACCATGTAAAATGCAAGGCACTGAGTTTAGGCTCCTTTTTGGTAAGTGTCTTCACAGACAAATGGGGAAAAGAAATTAAAATGCTGCAAGGGATATTTTGCTAATGTGATGCATGTATGAAACAACATAATGTGGATTAGAAATGCCAGAGATAGGAGGCAAAGTGGGTGGACAGAGAGGTAGATGTTTCCAAATGTCTGCTTCTGTTGTGGCCCCTTAACTAATGAATTTTCCTCTCCTAAAAATAATTCACTGGAAGACATTTAACCAGAGACTGACATGTTTATGCTGTAAAAGGAGATTTAAAATACAGACAGTGAAATGATAGGCAAAGTGGGATGAAATGCTGATGTTTTCCCACCCAGGACAAAAAAGTATGTCCTGAAATAGTGTGAATGATTCTACATTTCTGCTGGTGCTCTTCAGGACATTTCCCAAACACACACACACAGAGCATCCTCCAGTCCTTTGCTCAGGTAGATCCAACCTGCACTCTGGTGAGAGCATGCAGAAGCAGCCACATGCTCCCCATGCACATGCGATGCCCTTCTCCAACACATGGATACATGGGGTTGCCATTGTGTCAGATGTTTGCATTTCTTTTTTTCTGTGAGGTAGCAAGAGCAAAGCAGCTGCTCCATAAGATACTGCGCCTCTGTCTAGAGGCCGAGACCCAAAACCTGTGTAAATATGGGTATGTCGTATTGCACCACGAGGTTGATCTGTAACTTTCCCTAGGTTTGCCTGGAAGTTGTAGAACTTCAGCTAGACTGGCCTAGCTGTACTTGTACCATTTTCCCCTAACCAGATGCAATCAGAGCTGTACAGATGTTGCCTTATGCATCCAGCTGTGCCAATGGGAGAAGATGCCTCTCTCCTGGAGGTTGCTGCCTCTATCGCTGTGCTGCTGGAACTGTCCTCCAGGAGCACCAGCCAAGTTCCCATCACCCAGCTGCCCATAGCAGTTGGAAGAAACATGGTTGCTGCTTTTTCCCAGCAGAAATTGGGGTATTTTCATAAGAACAGCCTCAAAGGCAGAGCTGTGAGGAGTAACCCACCTCTGGCCTGAGAGTGGATAGGAAGCTGGGGGTCCTTTCTTATACCTCTAGCACATCTTGGACCTGGAGAGAGCACCTGTCCTCAGTCTTCAAGTGCTGTATAGGGGCATATGTAGTCCTTTGTGTGAAAGGGAATCAGCCACCTTGATACAAGATGCTTTTGTAATGGTATAACTGTCCCTGTTCCAGCGCTTTCTGTAAGTCACGAACTAGCTGGAGATCCCATGCCAACATCTTCATGGTGGCACCGGCATAAAAGTTCACTGTAGGACAATGCAATGCGGCTCCATCTGCAAGACTGTCCTGCAGAGCACTGTAATAGCCTCATCCTCTTTGCACTGGTGCAAATCCAGAATAGCATCAGTTAAATCCCTGGAGTCAATCCATAATTACACCAGGATAAATAAGAATAGTTTTTATCCCGCAAAGCCCCCCCCAAAAGCATAAAATCCATGTGTTCAGCTCCAGCAAAGCCAAATTCTGGCTGTAGCCAGTGCCCTGTAATTCAAAGACTCCTTTGGACATCCCCTTTGAGTCCGGACGTGCAAGCAGCTTCCCTTGAAAACATTTCCTTGTAAAGAATTTGTGAACTTATGCATGCATTGATGTTATGGTTATTGCACATGTAATTTCATCTGACATTGTAATGACAGCATGGGGAGTTCAAAATGTAACAATAAATATAGTTGTTGGTAAAAAAAAAAAAAAAAAGTCCCAGCCCATCATCTTGAATGCCTCTTCACGTCATGGGAGGGATGCAGACAGACTCCAAACACCATCAGCATTTCTGGGCTCCGGTTGGAAACTGCCAGGGGTTCAGGACAGGCCAAAAGAAACAGACAAGACTGTCTCTTTTTACACGGCAGGGCTGCATTTTCTTCTCCTTTTCCCTATTTTTTTCCTTTTTGAAGGGTCACCCCTTTAAAATGCCTAAAAGGGGGGAGGCTGGGGTTTCTCTCCGCTTGCTTGGGCTGTTTTCGTAGCCAGCAGGGTGATGCACCCCTGACGCTGCCCTCCCACCCGGCCGAGAGCTGAGTCCTGGCTCAAGCCCTGGTTATTTTTGAATGCTGTCATTGAAGGGTCATTTGCCAATTCCATTATAAGCCTCATTTACAACTCAGCTGTTTTAAATCGAATCAGACTGTAAGCTGGCATGCGTGTGTAGTCAGCTGGGGCATAGGACTTGCCTTGCTCTGGGGCCTGATCCTGAAAATCCCCCCCTTGCTTGCAGAAGCATCAGTTAAAAATGTAATCCTATTGATTTTCAATTTTTTTTTTCCATGAGCTTGAGCTGAAACATCTAAGCAGTAGATATTTTTCTTTTCCTTCTTCCAGGTTATATTCTGGGGAGAGTTTGGATGGATTTTTTCTCTTGGTCCTCCACCAGCTTTGGCTGTATTTATGAAGCTGGGCATGGGTGGGCCCCACCAGATTGAACAGATTGCTCAGGCGGGTGAGGCTGTGCAGGCTCAGGGCTGAGCTGACGGCTCAGCTGCTGTTTGGCTTTCTAGCAGGTTGGCAGAGAAACCAGGGGCTTTGCGCACAGGAGGAGTTGAGATACAAATGAGATCTGAATCTGACCCCTGATCTTCAGTTAAATTGCTCTGTAACCTTGAGAGCTGGATTAAATCATCCCCTGAAGATAGGGAGTTGCCTCTGGATATTTGCTGTTTGGGCCACACTGTAAGGTTATGCTTATATATTACCTGTGGTCTTTAGAGAGCTCATTAATTGGTTGGTTTACATACAAGAAGGCTGGATGAAAGTCTCATCCCCTTCCCTGGCTGTCCTGTGCTGAAACCTGGCAGCATTTCCTCTAGAAACGCCCAGATTAAGGGTTAGAGAAGTGATGCATCTTGCTGGGGTTTCAGCATGGTCAGGATATGTGTGTTGGCTAGCAGAAAAATGATCATAGAATCACAGAATCATGGAATGGTTTGGGTTGGAAGGGACCTTCAAAGGACATCTGGTCCAGCCCCCCCACAATGAGCAGGGACATCTTCAACTGGATCAGGCTGCTCAGAGCCCCATCCAACATCCCTGGATGTTGTCAGGGACGAGACATTCATGATGCTCCTCCTCGGGTCATCAAAGGATGGGGAGATGAAGTATTCACCCATTCTGCCAAACACCCCTCTACGATGGAGCTGGGGCTGTCGGTGACCGTGAGGAGACACACATATGGGTAAAATTTGGGTGGGTTGAGTCCCCTCTCTGAAGGCAGGGACTTGAATTTTCATCCTGTGTTGGGGTTGACTGTGGCAGCACAGTCCAAGCCCAGGACTAGACTTCTGCCCATGGGACAGACGATGGGGTGGTGATGCTGGAGGGGCCATGTCTCTGCAGGCTGGATTGCCATCGCAGGATGAGATGCTCTGCAGAGGCACCTTCCATGATCACATCTCTCCAAAAGCCACTTTATGTCCACGTGGGAGCTATTCTGGCCTGGCCGTAGCAGGGGAGCTTGTGTGCTTAGAGCTGTAGGACTTAAATGGCAATTAAAAATGAATGAGGCTGCAAAGGCTCTCAGGAGAGTCAAGCGGGAAAATAATATTTTGGGTTATGCCGGAGTAAAATAGACCAGTCTGAGGTACTGCTTTCATAAATACCCATGGGAGAGTGCGCCCAAGGAACACCGGCGTGGTGTGAGTAGCAGAGGGCACGGTGGGAATAAAATGTGGGGCTGAGCTTGTGTTATGGGGCTTGACCCAGAGCAAGCTGGGTTTAGAGACGCGCTAGCTCCTGAGGTTGTCCGTGCAAAAGGTAGGACGAGGCTCCTGCCACTGCCTTGGTGCAAGGCTGGAGGTGCCTCAGGCACGGCGGTGGGCACATCTTGGCCAACACACAGGGAGGAATGATGCTGGGAGACACAATGAGGACCAACAAGAAATTCCCCCAAACAGGGATGTGGGTGGCTGGGGATGTCCAGCGATGCTGTAGGGGACCCGGGGAGGGTCTGGAGGAGCAGCCCTGCCCAGGCAGGAGTGTGGAGCATGGCCGCTGCCAGTGCCACTGCCGAGCTGAGCCTCCCACCCCACCGCTTCTGGAGCCTGCCTGTACCTGCTCCCAAGCTGATATTAAGCCTGCTCAAACACTGCACCGCCTTCCCCTTGCATTGTTTTCTGTACCCCACACCCAGCACCGAGATAGCAATAACCCCCCCTTCCCCACCCTCCCACGGTGACTCAGGCTGGCGAGCAGGCACACATCTGCTTCTGATTTAACGTGCTAGTGCTCTGACCCTTTTATTTTTACTCCAAAGTCCTCCCTTCGGTGGCTTTCTCTCTGGGGGCAAGGGGAGAGAAGAGAAGGGGGAGCTGGAGCCCTATCCTTTGCACTCTGCTTTTTTGGAGCATCCAAACAAGTATTTTAGTTTGGAGCTGTGTTTTCATGCAGGATGATGACAGCCTTACCCGGATCCATGTCCAAGTCCCTTGCAATCCTGTCCACTCTGGAGGGATGCCAGCCAAACCAGTTTTCCATGGTTAAGCTGGGCACATTTTTCCACTGTGGTTTGGGACTTTTTTCTCTTTTTTTTTTTTTTTTTTTTTTTTTTTCAGGAAGCAAACCCACCCAGTGTGTGCACGCCATTCAATAGGAGCCTTTTTTTTATTTCTTTTTCTTTTTCTGGCTCTGAAGAGCAGAACTAGAGGGAGTGAAGGGGCCTGCCTGTTCTCCCAGGAGAGTCCAGAATGGGAGGAAATGGCTTTTTTTGCTATTTTTAAAGCTGTGCTGGAAGGAGGTACCCACCACTGACAGGCTCATAGGGTTGTAAAGTTGTGCGCCCATAGGGATGTATCCTATAGATACATATATACACCCTATAGCAGGGGCTGGGGAGCTTGCACAAGGGGGACGGTGATGTCGGAGGACAGCTGCTGCAAACACATGGGCAGAAATGCCACCAACAATGTCACGTACCTCATGGACCTTCATCCATCTCATGCCAGAGATGCTGGAGGGACCAACAACCTGATGTTCAGACAGGCCAGCTCCGGAGTGGGTGAATCTCTGGTGGGGATTTTCGTTTTTCACTCTTTTTCTTCTCTTGGGGTTTTTTCAGGGTTTGGTGGGGGTTTTTTTCAGAACATAGTGTGGGAAGGGGGACGTGTTACTTGAAGTGTGAGTGAGTTTCCATGAGAGTGGGGTGGTTGCACAGGATGAGTGGAAACTCTTCTGTTTTCCCCCTCCCGCAGGATTTCTGTGCTCATGCAAACACACACGTATAATGTATATGTATGTGTGTGCATATAGATACATTGGGAGGGGAGATATTCAGCCAGGATCGTTTCCTGTACTGGTGACATCGTATTTAAAAGTCCCTAAATGCTGGAGCATGGGCAGGAGAGCATCAAGGTTAACACAGAGTCATGTAGAGAGGGACCACTGAGGGTTTCCAAGAAAAAAACCCCACATAACTCTGGATATTGAGCACCAGCAGCCTTGCAGCATCTCCTGAAACCTCAGCAGAGAGGAGCAGAAGGGAGCTGATGTGCACAGCACCATCGCCTCAAGCTCCAGACATCCAGCGATCTGCTTGGATTTGGGGGGGACACACGACATGGACGGGACACGACACAAAGCTACAAGGAAACACCACGGTCAGATGTGACCGTGCTATGAAGTCCCCTCCATGGTACCTGCCAACACATGGTGGTTAATTAATTTTCCCCTGCTCTGTGCATAAATGAGGCCCTCAAAGCACTGTCTGGAGCCAGGCTGTGCCTTCCATGTAGCTCCACTAATTTTTTACATTTATTTGACCATTTATCACTGGGATTCCCCTTTGCCAAAACCTGCTCAGCACATCAGATGGGACTTGCCATGCAGCATGCAGACGTAATCAAGCTGCCACCCAGAAGTGACCCAGAGCTCCTGATTTTGGATATTTATAGAAATTCTGCAACTGGGAAGTGTGCTGGGTAATTTAAAGAAGCCTGAAAGAAGAAATGAAAGTCAAAACATGGCACTTCAATTATAAGAGACACTGAACTCCACTCTGGCCCTGCCAGAGCTCAGAGCTCCTGTTTGTATTTATCTGGTGCCCAAGAACTGGTTTCAGGGAAATAGGAGAGCTGTGGGGCTTGGTCCTGGCAGTGTGATGGCATCTTCCCAGCATTAGTCCTGCAGAGTGAAGAGCTGCTGGGTGGCAGGTCCCTGCAGGCTCACCCAAAGGCTGAGGTGTTGATCCACCAAACTTCATACCAGAGTCTGGGAGCTCATTACAAAACGATGTTTAGGTCAGGCCAGGGTGGGAGACCTTGGGGTAGATCTAAGGGGATGGTGGGACTTTTCAGGTACCTGGTGCTTGCCATGATGAGGGACAAGGGAGAGAGGAGAGGAGCTCAACCTGTTCATCGTCACCTACCAATTGAGGGGCCAACTTGAGCTGAGGCCAGGAAATGTAGCTTTAACTTAAATATCCAATGGGCTGGGGTTGGGTCCTGGTGGTCATGGAGCAGTGGCAAATTCCCATTACAACCAGTAGCACCCAACCATTCAGCTCACTGCAGGAGGATTTGATTCATAATTTGCCATTTCGCCAAATTGTATCTGTACATAAACAAAGTTGTTGAAGTACAGGGTGCGCCATGTAGGCCTTTGGTAGCTGGAGCTAACCCGCAGGGATCCATTTGGTGAGAGATGCATAATATTTGCTGCAGTGTATAACTAACCTTTAAAAATTCCCGAGGATGGATTCACACAGGGCATGGGACATACTTGTGCCTCCATGCCTCGGTGAGCGAATGAGTGGCACCTGTAATCACTATTTATCTTCCTAAGCAAACAGTCCTCATGGTACTTCCCAAGTGATGTTGTACCACAGAAATATAACAGATCTCCAGTACTGACGTGCCTCAGGTCTGCTTGGCCAGCTAAACTTCTGTATGACTTTTGGAAACTGGGAAGAGTGGCTGTCACTAAAATGAGGAAGGGGTTAAATACGTATTTTTCGGGATCATTGGACACTCTAGAGGTGGTTCTCGAACACCTTTTATTTTGGATTCCCTGATGGGACTTCAGGTGAAGATGGCTTTCTGATGGCCTGCTTATGAGAACCTAATAGTTGCAGCCCAAAAAAGTCAGTTTTATATAGTATGTGTAAATATATATGGTTCGCGTGGGCTCAACTTGCCAGCCAGATGTTGATAAGGATGAATACTTGTAAGCCCAGGGCTTTTGTTTGGAGATTAGTATTAGTATTGAGAAGTCCAGTAGGAATGGAGAAATACCAGGGTGAAGGTCACCCGTGTAATCTCAGTCCCTGAAGCGTAACCACTTTAATTATGTGATCAAACCAGGCTTGACTTCCAGGGCTCTTCCTTCAGGTAGGAGCCTTCTCACGTGTCCTCAGCTTTGTGGAGGCTGGCCAGAAAGGGTTGAGCTGTCCCCCCAGGGCTCCTTGGCCATCCCTCTCCTCCCAGCATTGTGGGAGGTCTCCATCTGTGTTAGCATCGCTGGGTGTCTGGATGGCCGCTGTAGGCAGCCTTTGCCTTGGCATCCTATGGAGCATCCCCGTAAATTGTACTGACCTGCTCCATTTATGGAGCTGCTCCCTTGCCAGGAGCCACATGGGGTGATGCCACCTCTGCAGACACCTACAGGGCTTCCTCCCTGTCCTTGCTGCAAGAGAGCATCTTCCATGATGAATGTGACCCTCTTTGCATCCATCCTTGCCAAAGCATCACTTTGGGGACCTCTACCCTTTGCTACTTTGTCTAGATTGAAGCAAAATCCATGATTTTTTTCAGCAGAGAACCTCAGTTTTGGAATATTATGATGTACCTCTTAAAAACCATCACCCTCCCACCTTTCCCAGCTTAATCCCGTACTCCCCAAGCCAGACTGGTCCCAGGGGAAGGCTGGTCTCAGTTACCAGAGGCTGAGGTGGGTGCTCATCCCAGCAGTAAAACCCCGGTGCTGTTGCTGGTGAGCCGGGTCCCTGCCGCACCAGCATCTCGGGGCCCACCAAGTGGCTCATCTCCTTTAGAAACCCGACGGTTTCCTGGCAAGGGAGGCAGCGGCTGGTGTCACCACATTTTCCTCATCGTTTCAGGCGTCTCAGGGAAGGGATTGAAAGGCGAGGAGCAGGCTCTGCCCCACCTTCCTGCCAGAGGGGAGGAATGCTGGGTACTGGGGTGGGTGGTTTAATAACATGTTCTTCTGGAGACAAGATGTTCAGAGGGGCAGTGTACTTAAGGGAATATTTGCCTTTTTTGCATTTTACACCTTTTTTTTTCATTAAAAAACCACCTTTTTAATTTTTTTTTTAATAAAAAAACAAAACAACTCTCTGCCTGCCTTTCAAATAGGTTTTTAGGGATCCCAACTCCTTCTTGGTATGAAAGAAGGCATCTACCAAACTGGAGTCAAGTGCTTGGCCAAGGCAATGGTGGTGTCCCCATGGGGCTGGCTTTGGGTGAGGTGTCAACGTGGGTGACCTCATGCAGGGACACTCGCGCAAGGGTCTTGCTCAAGGTCACAGAGCAGTCAGCAGATGCGGGAACAGAGCCCCAGCATCCCTATACCCCCAAAATAACACAGCTAAGGAGCAGGAGCTATCAATCACTGGTCAGCATACCCCATAGAAAGCAGCTGTAATATTTTGACAGATTAGGGTAATCTCACATGCACATCTTAATTGCCTCATTATGAAGAGGCACAAATAAACCTGGGGAAAAAAATGGAAAAACACGTATATTTATGGACTGATGGATATAGCAGGCAGGTCTGCGTACACAGGACCACAGGTAGATGCAGAGGGAGAGCAGCCAACTCACCTCGGCTGCTGCCTCCACTCCCACAGCCTGGAGCAGGGATTGGATTGGGAAAGAGGAGCAGGCACAAAACAGCAAAGCCAAGGTGTCTGTCCACTCCGGGCGCCAAGTGCCCCGGGCAGGGGAGGGAAGGAGTTGGTGGTAGAAAATAAATCGGGATGGGGAAAGCTGTTGAGACCTGCTGCTGACTCCCTCTCCTGCCGCCAGCAGCAGGTTGGGGTGGCCAGGGATGCTCAGCACCCCAAATCCAGGTCCAGGCACCTCTGGGATGCTTTGCTGGATGGCCTCATGCTTCAGATATAGAGCTTGAATCCCTCCTGGGGTTTTGTGCCTGCAGGGACCAAGCAAGAGGGATGCTCTGTTGGTAATATGGCCAGGGGAGCAGTGTTTTGGGATGCCCAATCCCAAGCCTTGCCCCTGGGCTTGCACCCCAAACCCTGCTCCATGCACTGGCTGGGCGAAGGGAAGGATTGGAGATGCCATTGATTTGCCTGGAGAAATGTCATTTTGACATGGGTAGCAGGCAGAGATCATCTGGAGCCTCAGGCTCCTTCATCTGTGCTGAATGCAGAATGAGCATGGGGGGGGGGGGGCAGCTGCTTTGCACTCCCCAGCTTACCTTGGGGCACCCCCATATCTTTGGGGTGGCACTCCCAGGGAGAATGAATATAGGCGCACCAAAAAGAAATGTGGTTTGGAGCCAGCACCTTCCTGTGGGGAAAATCATAGCAAAGAGAAGGCCAAGCAATGCACAATTCAGGAGGAAATGCTCCGAGAATCTCTTTTCAAATATCCAAATATAAAAATATAGAAATATAAAAAATTAGACATGTAAATATATACATTTATGCTTTTATATATATGTGCTTATATACATATAGAAACAATTTATATAAAAATATTAAAATAATATGTGAATATATATTAAGGTATTCAAATATTAAAATGCTGCATGTTATAGTAACAATGTCACTCATCAGCATACAATTAAAGGCCAAAATTGCCCTCTCCCAGCTAAGACTCAGCTTGTGAAGCGCTGTCCCAGAGATGGAGCGGGTGGGAAGGGGACATGCCCCAGTCCTGCTGTAGCCCTGGACCAGGAGCACGCGTTGCACAAGCCTGGGCTCTTCCTGGCAGCCTTTATCTCCTCTGAGGGCCCGGCTGGGCAGGGCATTGTTGCCGGAGATGAGGAAGGAGATGGGAGAGGGAAGCGCTGATGAGGAGCTCTCACGGGTCACAGATCTGCTCCTGGCTTTGCGCAATGATGAGACCCAGGGGCAGGATCTTGTCCCACCTCAGGGCTGGCACATCTCTCCCCAAGCTCCCCTGAGCTGTGGCAGTCCTACATTTCCACTCATAGAAATGAATGTAGGTGGTATGTATAGCTCTATAATCTACTGAGTATATATCTTTTTAACTTATCATAACACTAAATGAGCATTTCACCTTTGTTTCTGATATTTCGATTTTAGATTTTTAGCTTTCAGAGGCTGTGCTGTACTGAAAGAGACTTGAAGTTAAAAAGAAACGTGAGAATAAAGCAACAACAACAAAAAATAAAAAGAAGGGGCTTTTGAGCAGCAGAGTGTCCTGGATGAGCTTTGGGTCACCCAGGCAGTGCGCATTGCAGGCTGTTTATGATATTGCTGTGGTCCCTGGCTTGTGTCTGAGTTGTATCCCCCATGCCCAGGCAGGCAGTGAGGTTAAACCTTGGCATCATAGCTGAGACTCCTGCCTGCATCTGCCTACACATCTCCATTGAGCTGGCACAGCAGTTTCCACCCCAAGCCAGCAAAGCCCCATCCTTCCCAAAACCAGAAGGATTTTCATCCAAAAAGGGGACAAAGCTCAGTTCCCTCCAGTCCCCTTTTCTCCTGTTGCAGCCTCAGGTGCCTAAGGACACTGGCAGAACTCACTAGGGGCAGTGGTCCTGTATACCAGTAGCATCTCCCAGGATCATTCTTTTTATAAATGGGGCTTTTCATGGCAAGAAAGTAATGAATGAGTTTTAGGCATCCCCATAAATGCAATGTTTCAAGACGTCATCTGCAAAATACATTTATTTTAGGTGCCCTTCACCCTTCCCTCCCCTCCCCCCCAGTTTATTTTAACAATGCTGTAATTTTCTATTATAAAATGGGATTTTTCTGTTTAACTCCATGTAGGTTGCTCAGCATTTGCATGTGTGTGTGCATGTACTGGTGACATTTGTCACCATCAGATGCTATTTTTATACCTGTTTTTCTTGCGAACCCCACCCTTGGCCTGGGGAGGGGAAGGGGGGAGTGCAGGAGGAGGGAGAGGAGGGAGGGGGAGGAAGGAAAACTTCAGCCTTAGCACACTTCCAGCCTCTGGCCATCGACCTCCCTGGGGGCATGGGAACCATAAGGTCATTTCTCAGGCTCACTGAGCTCTGGAGCTGTCAAACCACTCTTCGAGTTTAAAAAATGCAAATGTATGCAAATGAATGAGCTGTTTCTCTTCCTCCCCTCACCCCCATTTAAATGACATGAATCACTTTCAATTTTGACAGCATCCTGTAAAGTTATCGGCTTGCCTAAGTGCTTCAGTTAACAGAACCACGTCTCAAGAGGACCAGGAGGGGAAAAGAAAGGAAAAGGATTCCATTTCCACCAACAGGAGCTGTACATCAGTTCAGTTTATAATCACATACCCTCTGATCTCCTAATTCCATTTTTTCTTGCTTTGTTGCTGCTGAGTGAATAATCCATGAATTAGGGAGGATGGAGTTTAGCGTCCAGCAAAAACCTCTATAAAAACAATTGTCAGCATAGTCTTAATATTCTGCTTTTCTGATCTTTTGCACTTAGGGAGATCTGGCAATAAAAGATCAAAATAGATTCATAGGAAGACACATTCTTTCAAGCAAGGAGCTCCTTTAACACTGATGCTCCTTCCAAACAAAAATATATGAGTAGACGATAAATACAGCAATAGAAATTTAATTGCTCATGCTTATTATTAAGGATACAAAGCCCTAAAAAAGAAATTGTCTTTTCCTTCCTGTCTCAGGGGTTATTTATTATCTTTCACTCCACTTGGAGCACACATTGGGTTTACTTTCATTTATCAGTAATTTTCAAGGAAGATTTGATATGGAGTCAGTCAGGCTGGTAGAGTGTAGCTAGTTAACATGTTCAAGCACAGCACACTGTAATGAATCAATTTGTTTCAGACAACAGACATAATTAGCGTGGAGCTAATGGGCACACCGCTGGATGTGGGGCTGGAGCATCATCCCTCGGCTGAAAACTGTGGTGGCTGGAGATGAGCGGGGCTGGGAGGGGTGTAATTCCTAGTTCCTCTCCCCATCTCTGGGCACGGGGGAGTGGTTGGAGAGGGCTCTCCATGGTGTGGGCTGCCCTCCAGCCCCCCACGAAGCTTCGCTAGCTCAGGACTAGCTTGTCCCCTGTCCAGTGTTGCTCCCACCAGGCTGGTGGTCTGTAACCTTTCCCCGGAGTGTGCTCCATCGTGGTTGCATCGTCTTCCCAAGGCCCCTGCTCACCAGCTCCCACACAGCAAGTGTTTGGCAGTGCTGATTAAGTGTGGGGGAGATATCTGCAAGGTCTCAGCTGGAGATTGACCCTGTGGAGGGAGGAGAAGGGAGATGGCATTCCTCTTCCCACAGGAATGTTTGCTGCAGTCTGTTCCTCTCTATGGCTCCCCAGCCTCCCTCAAGGGTCACTGGCTTGCTGGACAAGGTGAAGCAAGGATTTCCCTGGACAATGTCCATCAGACCAGGCTCTTTCCATCCCTGAGGGCTGGAGGCAGGTAGTAGGGTGGGAGCCAGCCCCTCACCATGAAGTAGACCAGGTCCCCACAAGTGGTGGGAAGGAGGTTTGGAGTCAGCACAGCCAGAAACTGAGAAGGACATCCAGGAGGTGGTGATGGATCCCACAAGAGATGCGGAGGTGGCATGGGGTGGGATTGGGAACCTGCTAGAGATGCAGAGGGTGGGATTGAGAACCTGCCTGATGGTCTTAGCCTTGCAAAAGGGGCTGGAGTGGGGCTGCAGCGTTCCTTAATGTGTACCCTGGGCTCTCTTGGAGGTTAACAGCTCAGCTGTGAACTGAGTGTCTACCTGCAGCAGGGCCACGAGCCGGGGCTGGTAGAGGTGACACTGCATGAACACATGCTCTGTGTCCTGGGGGTTTCCAAAGGGTTAGTGTATTCAAAGTTATTCTGGCTGTTTGATGTATTCTGTGTGTGATGGGATTAATGTATTCATCACCTGCTGGAGGAAGTCACTCTCCTTTCCTGGGATTTCTCAAGTGGAAGGGCTGCTGGAGCCATATGAAAGAGGAAACATCTTACAGATAAAAAATGGGAAAAAAATTAGGTTTTCCTGTTGGGTGTGGGCTTTTTGCTTCCGAATTTCCCTTTGAAGCTGGAGCTGCTCTGGCAGGGGAAGGTGTCTGCCAAGATGCACAGGGCACTTGATACCATGCTAACAAGTCCAAACAGGATTGGGAATGGAGCAAGCTCAGCTCATGGGTGATGGCAGCAGACAGTCATCTGCCTGTGGCCAGGCCCTTGCTCCCTGGTTGTCTTTCTCTGAGTGTTTAGGTACAGTGATGCACAACTCCTCGCTTGCCTCCCCCATTCCTAGATCCCTCGGGAAGACATCCCTATGCAGGTTGTCCACATGCTGAGGTGACATGGGATACCTTCCAGGCATGAAGCAGCAGAAGGCTGCAGAACTGGAGACCTGCTGATCCATAAGGACTGCTCCCTACTGCGGCACACAGCCATGACCAACAGTCCCTCTGTTTGGGACCTCCAGTTGTACCAGTCCCCAAAACAATCATGTAGATGAGATGGACACTCCATGGCTCCCTCGCTTAAGTGCTGTAGGTGCTGGCACTTGGCAGTGTGAAGCAACATATCACCCTTTCACCACATAGCTCCTGGCAGGGCAAATCCAGCATGTGTAGAAAGATGTTGGCTCTGGGAGGATGTGGAAGAAACATGATGGGAGGGAGTCATTGCACAAGGTTCCTAGGGGAGGGGTGAAAGGCAAGAGGGAGCTTGTGGTGGTTATGAAAAGGGGAACGGGTGGGAACCAGAAGGAAGACAAAGAAGGCGATGAAGAGGTGTGGAGGGAAGCAGAGGTTAAATCACAGAGGACCTGGAAAGAGTTGAAGGCGACATGGAGATTCACTGGGGCAGTGCAAGCAGGAGGTGACAGAGGTCCGAGTGAGAAGGGAGGGGAGGACAACCGAGAAGAGGCAGGGTCGTTTTGGCTATTGGACTCCTCTTAATGCTCTACTGTCTGTTTTGTCCTAGGGCGCTAAATGAGAATATGGCCAATGGCATTGAAGATCTTATGGGATCCCATTCCCGAACCACAGCAGTGAAGTCTTATGTGGTTTAAATGAGCAGCGGCATGATGGTCTCCTCTGCGATGTCATCCTCATTGTACAAGACCAGGAGTACCGGACCCATCGGTCCGTCCTTGCTACCTGCAGCAAGTACTTCAAAAAACTCTTTACTACTGGCACTTTAACAGACCAGCCCTATGTTTACGAGATTGACTTTGTCAAGCCTGAAGCACTTTCTGCCATCCTGGAGTTTGCCTACACCTCAACCCTCACCATCACCACCTCAAATGTCAAGCACATCCTCAGCGCTGCCAAGATGCTGGAGATCCAGTGCATTATCAATGTATGCCTTGAAATCATGGAGCCTGACAGAGAGGCGAGAGGAAGATGACAAAGAGGAAAGATGATGAAGAAAGATGAAGAGAGGAGGAAGAAGTGGAAAATTTTGTCGGTCAGGAGAACCTAACCGATGTCCAAAAGTAAGCTGTCACCAAAGCCCTTCGAAGTCTGATCTTACCGAAGAAGCATATACGGAAGCACCTAAGATTTTCCAAATCACTACCCAGCCAGTAACTCCTCTGGACACTTGGGCATGATACGGGACTTCTCCATCGAGTCCTTGCTGAGGGAAAACTTGTACCCTAAGGCGAGCATCCCAGAAAGGAGGCCAGCTCTCTCTCCTTTCCCCTAGCTTCTTCCCCATCTATGGAAGCGATTTTAGCTCCTTCTCCCAGCTCGAGGAGCCACAAGTAGACAACGGCCCCTTGGATCTGGTGATCAAAAAGAGGAAGATCAAGGAAGAGGAGGAGAAGGAAGACCTGCCTCCGCCTCCTTTCCCTAATGACTTCTTCAAGGACATGTTTACCAACACCCCAGCAGCTCCCTTAGGGCGTATTAAGGCAGAGACTGACTATAGCGCTTATCTCAATTTCCTAAAGCTACCCAGTTTGGAGGAGTTTTTCCCCCATGGCCCCTGAAGGAGGAGAGGAAGATAAAACCCAAGGCGTCCCAGCAATGTCCCATCTGTAACAAAGTCATCATGGGAGCCGGCAAGCTGCCCAGGCACATGAGGACCCACACGGGAGAGAAGCCGTATATGTGCAATATCTGTGAAGTTCGCTTTACCAGGTATGCGTTGGTGACCTCTGCCGTGCGTGAGGAGGGGGTGGGGTGGTTGGAGGGGCCACATCATCACCCATGGCTGATTCCTAAGCCACACGTCTCTTTTTCCCCCCAAAAAAACAGCAAAGAAAGCAGGGCACGATCTCTATCCCTTCAGGAAAAAAGGAGGAAGGGAGGGTGAAGGAAGAAAAAAACTGATTTGGTGGGTTGTGGATCACATCCACAACTCACTGGATCCATCCCCGCTGGACAAAAGCTTAAATAAGTAACAGATGTTTTCAACCCCACCATCGTTCACCACAGTTGGACCAGAGGGAGCTGGAAAACAGATGGTCGAACAGCCAAGGAGGCTTCGTCTCTAATGTGCTGGGAGATGCGTTGAGTTGGGAGGGCCATTTAGCTGTGGGATGTAATTAGTTTGGGTTTGCACATTTGGCATCAGTGTAGACCACAACCAAGTTGCACATGTTTAGGCATGACAGTGTCTGGGCTTCTGTGGCTGGAGCAGTCCTAACTATTATAGTTAGTAGTGAGGGGTGTTGGTCTCTTCTGAGTAACAAGCATAGGTGAGGAGAAATGGCCAACCAGAGAAGGTTCAGGTGGGAATGAGGAAAAATGTCTTCACAGAAAGGGTCATCAGGCACAGGTGCCCAGGGAGGTGGTGGAGTCACTAGCCTGGGGGTATTTAAAGATGTATAGATGTGGTGCTCAGGGCCATGGTTTAGTGGTGGGCTTGGCAGTGCTGGGTTACGGTTGAACTCAATGATCTCAGATCTTTTCCAACCTAAATTATTCTGTGATTCATCACCCAAATGCTGGCCACCCAAGAGCCTGGCACCTTGACTCCCTCCATGGTCAGTGGAAGAAGATCAGCCCCTCAGAGAGGTAGAAGAGGGAAAGGGATGAGCGAAGGTGTCACCCTGACCATGAAGACAACCTGTGGGGCTTAAGCTAAGGCAACTAACTTTTAGGTACCTCAAGCTAGGTGAGACCAGCCCCAACATGGGCTGCTCCGAGGCAGGCATGGCCGGCCAGATCCACCCCTTGTACCAAATGCCTTGCACCTCTCATCACTCCAGCAGACCCCTTGATGGTAATAAATCAGAGCGGGCTACACAAATCTAATGCTACAGCTTGAAACCCTTCTCTGAAAAGTTGGACAATTTAATCAGTGAGCAGAGACAAATAG
>NC_051209.1:916248-966727 GCF_015220075.1 Falco rusticolus | reverse complement strand
ACATGGGGTGATGCCACCTCTGCAGACACCTACAGGCTTCCTCCCTGTCCTTGCTGCAAGAGAGCATCTTCCATGATGAATGTGACCCTCTTTGCATCCATCCTTGCCAAGCATCACTTTGGGGACCTCTACCCTTTGCTACTTTGTCTAGATTGAAGCAAAATCCATGATTTTTTCAGCAGAGAACCTCAGTTTTGGAATATTATGATGTACCTCTTAAAAACCATCCACCTCCCACCTTTCCCAGCTTCCCGTACTCCCCAAGCCAGACTGGTCCCAGGGGAAGGCTGGTCTCAGTTACCAGAGGCTGAGGTGGGTGCTCCTCCCCAGTAAACCCCGGTGCTGTTGCTGGTGCCGGGTCCCTGCCGCACCAGCATCTCGGGGCCCACCAAGTGGCTCATCTCCTTTAGAAACCCGACGGTTTTCCTGGCAAGGGCGCAGCGGCTGTGTCACCACATTTTCCTCATCGTTTCAGGCGTCTCAGGAAGGGATTGAAAGGCGAGAGCAGGCTCTGCCCCACCTTCCTGCCGAGGGGGGAATGCTGGGTACTGGGTGTGGGTGGTTTAATAACATGTTCTTCTGGAGACAAGATGTTCAGAGGGGCAGTGTACTTAAGGGAATATTTGCCTTTTTTGCATTTTACACCTTTTTTTTTCATTAAAAAACCACCTTTTTAATTTTTTTTTTAATAAAAAAACAAAACAACTCTCTGCCTGCCTTTCAAATAGGTTTTTAGGGATCCCAACTCCTTCTTGGTATGAAAGAAGGCATCTACCAAACTGGAGTCAAGTGCTTGGCCAAGGCAATGGTGGTGTCCCCATGGGGCTGGCTTTGGGTGAGGTGTCAACGTGGGTGACCTCATGCAGGGACACTCGCGCAAGGGTCTTGCTCAAGGTCACAGAGCAGTCAGCAGATGCGGGAACAGAGCCCCAGCATCCCTATACCCCCAAAATAACACAGCTAAGGAGCAGGAGCTCTCATCACTGGTCAGCATACCCATAGAAAGCAGCTGTAATTTTGACAGATTAGGGTAATCTCACATGCACATCTTAATTGGCCTCATTATGAAGAGGCACAAAAACCTGGGGAAAAAAAGGAAAACACGTATATTTATGGACTGATGGATATATAGCAGGTCTGCGTACACAGGACCACAGGTAGATGCAGAGGGAGAGCAGCCAACTCACCTCTGCTGCCTCCACTCCCACAGCCTGGAGCAGGGATTGGATTGGGAAAGAGGACAGGCACAAAACAGCAAAGCCAAGGTGTCTGTCCACTCCGGCGCCAAGTGCCCCGGGCAGGGGGAAGGAGTTGGTGGTAGAAAATAAATCGGGATGGGGAAAGCTGTTGAGACCTGCTGCTACTCCCTCTCCTGCCGCCAGCAGCAGGTTGGGGTGGCCAGGGATGCTCAGCACCCCAAATCCAGGTCCAGGCACCCTGGGATGCTTTGCTGGATGGCCTCATGCTTCAGATATAGAGCTTGAATCCCTCCTGGGGTTTTGTGCCTGCAGGGACCAAGCAAGAGGGATGCTCTGTTGGTAATATGGCCAGGGGAGCAGTGTTTTGGGATGCCCAATCCCAAGCCTTGCCCCTGGGCTTGCACCCCAAACCCTGCTCCATGCACTGGCTGGCGAAGGGAAGGATTGGAGATGCCATTGATTTGCCTGGAGAATGTCATTTTGACATGGGTAGCAGGCAGAGATCATCTGAGCCTCAGGCTCCTTCATCTGTGCTGAATGCAGAATGAGCATGGGGGGGGGGGGCAGCTGCTTTGCACTCCCCAGCTTACCTTGGGGCACCCCCATATCTTTGGGGTGGCACTCCCAGGGAGAATGAATATAGGCGCACCAAAAAGAAATGTGGTTTGGAGCCAGCACCTCCTGTGGGGAAAATCATAGCAAAGAGAAGCCAAGCAATGCACAATTCAGGAGGAAATGCTCCGAGAATCTCTTTTCAAATATCCAAATATAAAAATATAGAAATATAAAAAATTAGACATGTAAATATATACATTTATGCTTTTATATATATGTGCTTATATACATATAGAAACAATTTATATAAAAATATTAAAATAATATGTGAATATATATTAAGGTATTCAAATATTAAAATGCTGCATGTTATAGTAACAATGTCACTCATCAGATACAATTAAAGGCCAAAATTGCCCTCTCCCAGCTAAGACTCAGCTTGTGAAGCGCTGTCCCAGAGATGGCGGGGTGGGAAGGGGACATGCCCCAGTCCTGCTGTAGCCCTGGACCAGGAGCACGCGTTGCACAAGCCTGGGCTCTTCCTGGCAGCCTTTATCTCCTCTGAGGGCCCGGCTGGGCAGGGCATTGTTGCCGGAGATGAGGAAGGAGATGGGAGAGGGAAGCGCTGATGAGGAGCTCTCACGGGTCACAGATCTGCTCCTGGCTTTGCGCAATGATGAGACCCAGGGGCAGGATCTTGTCCCACCTCAGGGCTGGCACATCTCTCCCCAAGCTCCCCTGAGCTGTGGCAGTCCTACATTTCCCTCATAGAAAGAATGTAGGTGGTATGTATAGCTCTATCATACTACTGAGTATATATCTTTTTAACTTATCATAACACTAAATGAGCATTTCACCTTTGTTTCGATATTTCGATTTTATTTTAGCTTTCAGAGGCTGTGCTGTACTGAAAGAGACTTGAAGTTAAAAAGGAAACGTGAGAAAAGCAACAACCACAAAAATAAAAAGAAGGGCTTTTGAGCAGCAGAGTGTCCTGGATGAGCTTTGGGTCACCCAGGCAGTGCGCATTGCAGGCTGTTTATGATATTGCTGTGGTCCCTGGCTTGTGTCTGAGTTGTATCCCCCATGCCCAGGCAGGCAGTGAGGTTAAACCTTGGCATCATAGCTGAGACTCCTGCCTGCATCTGCCTACACATCTCCATTGAGCTGGCACAGCAGTTTCCACCCCAAGCCAGCAAAGCCCCATCCTTCCCAAAACCAGAAGGATTTTCATCCAAAAAAGGGGACAAAGCTCAGTTCCCTCCAGTCCCCTTTTCTCCTGTTGCAGCCTCAGGTGCCTAAGGACACTGGCAGAACTCACTAGGGGCAGTGGTCCTGTATACCAGTAGCATCTCCCAGGATCATTCTTTTTATAAATGGGGCTTTTCATGGCAAGAAAGTAATGAATGAGTTTTAGGCATCCCCATAACAATGTTTCAAGACGTCTCGCAAAATACATTTATTTTAGGTGCCCTCACCCTTCCCTCCCTCCCCCCCGTTTATTTTAACAATGCTGTAATTTTCTATTAAAATGGGATTTTTCTGTTTAAACTCATGTAGGTTCTCAGCATTTTGCATGTGTTGTGCATGTACTGGTGACATTTGTCACCATCAGATGCTATTTTTATACCTGTTTTTCTTGCGAACCACCCTTGGCCTGGGGAGGGGAAGGGGGAGTGCAGGAGGGGGAGAGGAAGGGGGAGGAAGGAAACTCAGCCTTAGCACACTTCCAGCCTCTGGCCATCGACCTCCTGGGGGCATGGGAACCATAAGGTCATTTCTCAGCTCACTGAGCTCTGGAGCTGTCACAACCACTCTTCGAGTTTAAAAAATGCAAATGTATCAAATGAATGAGCTGTTTCTCTTCTCCCCTCACCCCCATTTAAATGACATGAATCCTTTCAATTTTGACAGCATCCTGTAAAGTTATCGGCTTGCCTAAGTGCTTCAGTTAACAGAACCACGTCTCAAGAGGACCAGGAGGGGAAAAGAAAGGAAAAGGATTCCATTTCCACCAACAGGAGCTGTACATCAGTTCAGTTTATAATCACATACCCTCTGATCTCCTAATTCCATTTTTTCTTGCTTTGTTGCTGCTGAGTGAATAATCCATGAATTAGGGAGGATGGAGTTTAGCGTCCAGCAAAAACCTCTATAAAAACAATTGTCAGCATAGTCTTAATATTCTGCTTTTCTGATCTTTTGCACTTAGGGAGATCTGGCAATAAAAGATCAAAATAGATTCATAGGAAGACACATTCTTTCAAGCAAGGAGCTCCTTTAACACTGATGCTCCTTCCAAACAAAAATATATGAGTAGACGATAAATACAGCAATAGAAATTTAATTGCTCATGCTTATTATTAAGGATACAAAGCCCTAAAAAAGAAATTGTCTTTTCCTTCCTGTCTCAGGGGTTATTTATTATCTTTCACTCCACTTGGAGCACACATTGGGTTTACTTTCATTTATCAGTAATTTTCAAGGAAGATTTGATATGGAGTCAGTCAGGCTGGTAGAGTGTAGCTAGTTAACATGTTCAAGCACAGCACACTGTAATGAATCAATTTGTTTCAGACAACAGACATAATTAGCGTGGAGCTAATGGGCACACCGCTGGATGTGGGGCTGGAGCATCATCCCTCGGCTGAAAACTGTGGTGGCTGGAGATGAGCGGGGCTGGGAGGGGTGTAATTCCTAGTTCCTCTCCCCATCTCTGGGCACGGGGGAGTGGTTGGAGAGGGCTCTCCATGGTGTGGGCTGCCCTCCAGCCCCCCACGAAGCTTCGCTAGCTCAGGACTAGCTTGTCCCCTGTCCAGGTGTTGCTCCACCAGGCTGGTGGTCTGTAACCTTTCCCGGAGTTGCTCCATCGTGGTTGCATCGTCTTCCCAAGGCCCCTGCTCACCAGCTCCACACAGCAAGTGTTGGCAGTGCTGATTATGTGGGGGAGAATCTGCAAGGTCTCCTGTGGAGATTGACCCTGTGGAGGGAGGAGAAGGGAGATGGCATTCCTCTTCCCACAGGAATGTTTGCTGCAGTCTGTTCCTCTCTATGGCTCCCCAGCCTCCCTCAAGGGTCACTGGCTTGCTGGACAAGGTGAAGCAAGGATTTCCCTGGACAATGTCCATCAGACCAGGCTCTTTCCATCCCTGAGGGCTGGAGGCAGGTAGTAGGGTGGGAGCCAGCCCCTCACCATGAAGTAGACCAGGTCCCCACAAGTGGTGGGAAGGAGGTTTGGAGTCAGCACAGCCAGAAACTGAGAAGGACATCCAGGAGGTGGTGATGGATCCCACAAGAGATGCGGAGGTGGCATGGGGTGGGATTGGGAACCTGCTAGAGATGCAGAGGGTGGGATTGAGAACCTGCCTGATGGTCTTAGCCTTGCAAAAGGGGCTGGAGTGGGGCTGCAGCGTTCCTTAATGTGTACCCTGGGCTCTCTTGGAGGTTAACAGCTCAGCTGTGAACTGAGTGTCTACCTGCAGCAGGGCCACGAGCCGGGGCTGGTAGAGGTGACACTGCATGAACACATGCTCTGTGTCCTGGGGGTTTCCAAAGGGTTAGTGTATTCAAAGTTATTCTGGCTGTTTGATGTTTCGTGTGTGATGGGATTAATGTATTCATCACCTGCTGGAGGAAGTCACTCTCCTTTCCTGGGATTTCTCAAGTGGAAGGGCTGCTGGAGCCATATGAAAGAGGAAACATCTTACAGATAAAAAAATGGGAAAAAAATCAGGTTTTCCTGTTGGGTGTGGGCTTTTTGCTTCCGAATTTCCCTTTGAAGCTGGAGCTGCTCTGGCAGGGGAAGGTGTCTGCCAAGATGCACAGGGCACTTGATACCATGCTAACAAGTCCAAACAGGATTGGGAATGGAGCAAGCTCAGCTCATGGGTGATGGCAGCAGACAGTCATCTGCCTGTGGCCAGGCCCTTGCTCCCTGGTTGTCTTTCTCTGAGTGTTTAGGTACAGTGATGCACAACTCCTCGCTTGCCTCCCCCATTCCTAGATCCCTCGGGAAGACATCCCTATGCAGGTTGTCCACATGCTGAGGTGACATGGGATAGCTTCCAGGCATGAAGTAACAGAAGGCTGCAGAACTGGAGACCTGCTGGTCCATAAGGACTGCTCCCCTACTGCAGCACACAGCCATGACCAACAGTCCCTTCTGTTTGGGACCTCCAGTTGTACCAGTCCCCAAAATAATCATGTAGATGAGATGGACACTCCATGGCTCCTCTTGCTTAAGTGCTGTAGGTGCTGGCACTTGGCAGTGTGAAGCAATACAGTATCACCCTTTCACCACATAATTCCTGGCAGGGCAAATCCAGCATGTGTCTGGAAAGATGTTGGCTCTGGGAGGATGTGGAAGAAACGTGATGGGGAGGGAGTCATTGCACAAGGTTCCTGGGGGAGGGATGTGAAAGACAAGAGGGAGCTTGTGGTGGTTATAAAAAGGGGAACAGGGTGGGAACCAAGAAGGATGAAGACAAAGAAGGAGATGAAGAGGTGTGGAGGGAAGCAGAGGTTAAATCACAGAGGACCTGGAAAGAGTTGAAGGTGACATGGAGATTCACTGGGGCAGTGCAAGCAGGAGGTGATTAGAGAGGTCCAGGTGAGGCAAGGGAGGGGAGGACAACCGAGAAGAGGCAGGGTCGTTTTGGCATTATTGGAGTCCTCTTAATGCTCTACTGTCTGTTTTGTCCTAGGGCGCTAAATGAGAATATGGCCAATGGCATTGAAGATCTTATTGGGATCCCATTCCCGAACCACAGCAGTGAAGTCTTATGTGGTTTAAATGAGCAGCGGCATGATGGTCTCCTCTGCGATGTCATCCTCATTGTACAAGACCAGGAGTACCGGACCCATCGGTCCGTCCTTGCTACCTGCAGCAAGTACTTCAAAAAACTCTTTACTACTGGCACTTTAACAGACCAGCCCTATGTTTACGAGATTGACTTTGTCAAGCCTGAAGCACTTTCTGCCATCCTGGAGTTTGCCTACACCTCAACCCTCACCATCACCACCTCAAATGTCAAGCACATCCTCAGCGCTGCCAAGATGCTGGAGATCCAGTGCATTATCAATGTATGCCTTGAAATCATGGAGCCTGACAGAGAGGCAGAGGAGGAAGATGACAAAGAGGACAAAGATGATGACAAAGATGAAGATGAGGAGGAAGAAGTGGAAGATTTTGTCAATCAGGAGAACCTAACCGATGTCCAAAAAGTAAGCTGTCACCAAAGCCCTTCGAAGTCTGATCTTACTGAAGAAGCATATACAGAAGCACCTAAAGACTTTCCAAATCACTACCCAGCCAGTAACTCCTCTGGACACTTGGGCTTGATACGGGACTTCTCCATCGAGTCCTCGCTGAGGGAAAACTTGTACCCTAAGGCAAGCATCCCAGAAAGGAGGCCAGCTCTCTCTCCTTTCACCCCTAGCTTCTTCCCCCATCTATGGAAAAGCGATTTTAGCTCCTTCTCCCAGCTCGAGGAGCCACAAGTAGACAACGGCCCCTTGGATCTGGTGATCAAAAAGAGGAAGATCAAGGAAGAGGAGGAGAAGGAAGACCTGCCTCCGCCTCCTTTCCCTAATGACTTCTTCAAGGACATGTTTACCAACACCCCAGCAGCTCCCTTAGGGCATATTAAGGCAGAGACTGACTATAGCGCTTATCTCAATTTCCTAAGCGCTACCCAATTTGGAGGAGTTTTTCCCCCATGGCCCCTGAAGGAGGAGAGGAAGATAAAGCCCAAGGCATCCCAGCAATGTCCCATCTGTAACAAAGTCATCATGGGAGCCGGCAAGCTGCCCAGGCACATGAGGACCCACACGGGAGAGAAGCCGTATATGTGCAATATCTGTGAAGTTCGCTTTACCAGGTATGCGTTGGTGACCTCTGCCGTGCGTGAGGAGGGGGTGGGGTGGTTGGAGGGGCCACATCATCACCCATGGCTGATTCCTAAGCCACACGTCTCTTTTTCCCCCCAAAAAAAAATAGCAAAGAAAGCAGGGTATGATCTCTATCCCTTCAGGAAAAAAGCGAGGAAGGGAGGGTGAAGGAAGAAAATGAACTTACTGATTTTGGTGGGTTGTGGATCACATCCACAACTCACTAGATCCATCCCCTCGCTGGACAAAAGCTTAAAGAAGTAACAGGATGTTTTCAACCCCACCATCATTCACCACAGTTGGACCAGAGGGAGCTGGAAAACAGATGGTCGAACAGCCAAGGAGGCTTCGTCTCTAATGTGCTGGGAGATGCGTTGAGTTGGGAGGGCCATTTAGCTGTGGGATGTAATTAGTTTGGGTTTGCACATTTTGGCATCAGTGTAGACCACAACCAAGTTGCACATGTTTAGGCATGACAGTGTCTGGGCTTTCTGTGGCTGGAGCAGTCCTAACTATTATATGTTAGTAGTGAGGTGGGTGTTGGTCTCTTCTGAGTAACAAGCAATAGGATGAGAGGAAATGGCCAACCAGAGAAGGTTCAGGTTGGGAATGAGGAAAAATGTCTTCACAGAAAGGGTCATCAGGCACAGGCTGCCCAGGGAGGTGGTGGAGTCACTAGCCCTGGGGGTATTTAAAAGATGTATAGATGTGGTGCTCAGGGCCATGGTTTAGTGGTGGGCTTGGCAGTGCTGGGTTAACGGTTGAACTCAATGATCTTCAGGATCTTTTCCAACCTAAATTATTCTGTGATTCATCACCCCAAATGCTGGCCACCCAAGAGCCTGGCACCTTGACTCCCTCCATGGTCAGTGGAAGAAGATCAGCACCCTCAGAGAGGTAGAAGAGGAAAGGGGATGAGCGAAGGTGTCACCCCTGACCATGAAGACAACCTGTGGGGCTTAAGCTAAGGCAACTAACTTTTAGGTACCTCAAAGCTAGGTGAGACCAGCCCCAACATGGGCTGCTCCGAGGCAGGCATGGCCGGCCAGATCCACCCCTTGTACCAAATGCCTTTGCACCTCTCATCACTCCAGCAGACCCCTTGATGGTAATAAATCAGAGCGGGCTACACAAATCTAATGCTACAGCTTGAAACCCTTCTCTGAAAAGTTGGACAAATTTAATCAGTGAGCAGAGACAAATAGATTCCTGGACCTGCTCTTGCTGGGTATAATTAATATCTAATGAGTACAATCTTTACCATAATAATAAATCTTTCTGACAAGAGCATGGTATTTCAGCTCCTGGCTGCCATCATGCCTTGGGCAGATGTATGTGACATGAGCTGGCTTACCCTGGTATCTGCAGGGGAAAGGCCGCTGCCTGGTGCTAATATCTGCCTGCAGGAATTTGTATCCGGCTCCTGCTGGTGCTGCATCCCCAGGTTAGCACTGGGTTGTCACCTCCAGACAGGCGGGTTCTGCTGGGAGGAGCGGGGTGGCTTCAGCCTAGTGAGTGTGGCTGCATCCTGGGCTGGAGGGACCAACTGGCCAGCCCCTCCTGCTGTCCCCATCCCTCTCCTGAGTGTAATGCTGCAGGTGCTAATTGCTGATGAGGAAAGAGCTTGCCTTGACCTGTCACTGAGACCTTCCCTGTAACAGGGTGGATAGAGCTGAGCCCTCCCAGAGGGCTCTCAGAGTCCTGTACAAGCAAGGGCAGCACCGTTGGCTTTGTTTGGGGAAACTGAGGCACGGAGAGATGTTGGTACTGACTCACAGTCACTGCAGAGGTTGGTAGGAGGGTTCAGGTGGGAATTCAGGTATCCTGACCACTGCTCCAGACAGATTAAATCAGCACCTTGGAGGTTAAAAGCTCCACACCGAGATGGTCTAGGGTGGTCCATTACTAAGGAAGGGTTAAACCCGATGGCTTCTACATCCCCCTATATGCTCAACAGCTTCTAAACACAAATCACAGGGGTAGGGGGTCCACAACACAATAAAATAATCACAAAGAAAATTGGGATTAACCTAACGGTGCAGTCTCCCTTCATCATTCATTAAAATGAAGCCATTCGTTTGGGTCACCCCACGCAGAGCTGAAGGCTGGAGGGCTTTTCCTTCTTTAACACCCTGACCAAAGTGGAAATCTCAAAACATTGGTTGATTTTTAAATGCATTTGGAAATATTCTGAGTAGCACACAGGTGTTTGGGTTGGGGGGGGAGTTTAAGTAATTTTCAGCATTACTCTAATGTGAGAGCTCTCCTTTAGGAGAAAGAGTATCTAAGCAAAGTGGAGTGATTGAGATGTAGAAAGAGATTTCTGCCCGGATTTCCTGAACGCTGCTGCTTGTGTTAGGTGTTTTGCTCTCAGAGGGGGGTATTTTGTGCTTCCGAAAGCATCAGACTCGCAACCATGGCAGTGACCAGTGCTGTTGTCGGGAGATGCAAGCCCAGATGGTCCCCCTTGGGGTCCCCTGGGAATGAGGGTGCAGGGAAGTGGAGGTTCCCGAATGGGATTTCTGAATGCATCAATCCTTTGTGTTATTTCTGTGTTTGAGGAACTGTGGAGGAGCAAATATACTGGGAAATATATAGAGAAAATACCTTTTCCTGGGTGAGAAATCCCCCAACCTCCCCATCAGGTCCCTTCCCCTTCGCATCAGTGGGATCCTGCATCCCATGGCAAGAACCCCTTGTGCACCTGGATCTGCTGCTTCCGACTCCCAGGGTTATCTGATCGCAGGAAGCAGGACTTCTTTTAATGGCTCATTAATGTTTTCCTTAAACAAAGGCTGCTCAGCTTCTAGTCTGCTGTTTTAGCCTGCTAAAACACTGGAGAAAACTGCAAATATTTCAGCTTTTCCACCAAGACAACTCCAGAGTGCTCAAGGAGAAACTGTTCCAGCCAGAAAGGTTAACGTTATTTATTCCTATTATTTGTGTTGTGACAGCTCGCAGAGCCCTAATCACTCTCCTAATGCAATTGCATTAAGGTTATTCACACACACAGAGTGCGGTTCTCCTCCGGAGAGCCTGCAAGCCAAGCTCCCATCTCGCAGAGCCTGTGTTTCCCGTGCCACATCCTCCCCTGGGTGCTTCACCGCAGCTGGAGCATCTCGCTCCTCCCCAGCCTCCAAGCTTTTCCAGGTAAAGCCATAAAACCTCTCTTCCACCCCACAGGGATGCTGCCGGGGCAGGGAGGATTGAGTTTTTCCCCATCTGCTGCCAGAGATGGGTAACAGCCTGAAAAAACCTTTGCCTGTATTTACATAATACAGTCCTGGCATGCTGCATGTTTATTAGGAAAAGTGATCCTGCTAGGTTAAACACTGCATATATAGGTTTAAATTATATTATAGGTAGGGCTAGTAACTCTGCTTTTTATTAACGTTGCCCAACTCTTCACATTATGAGCCCATGTGTTCATCTGCTTACAACTTCACTGCACATTATCTGTTGAGGATGAAATTTTCCACACTGCTTTGTCTGCTGCTGCTGAGAACTGATTTCAGCCCTTTCAGGGGAAACGGGCCCTTGGTAAAATCTTGGGATAACAGCATCTTTGAAAATTGCAGAGTGGGAAGTTGGGAGCAGTCCCCGGGCTTGGCATGGGGACTGAGAGAGGCTTTTTTTCTGTCTCCCTAAAAATCTACATGAGTTGTAAACCTCATTACAAGCTCCGTACAGTCAGGGAGCATCTCCACTGCCAGTGCTGCTGCTGCAGGTACAGGACCAGGCTGGGACCGGTCCCCAAAGGCAGTAAAGCATCAGCTGGTGAAGAAGTGACTCCTGCTAGGATGCTTCTCTGCATCCTAGATCCCGAGGGACTGGTTTACAGGGATGCGCATCCCAGGGCTGCATTCCTCATGGCATGACCAACACCAGTGTGCAGCTGATCACATCACCAAAAACTATTTGAAGATGCACACGGGCGGGTTGGCAGAAATTAGTGCAAAGGCAGCACCTTGCAAGCTCTGAGGGCTTGCCCTGCCAGTGCAAATGGATTTTTTGGGTGTATTTTGCCTTTTTTTTTTGCATGCTTACATATTTTATATATAATAATGACATGAATCCATATATTCTACATATTCTTAACCGCATTACTAACGTCTTGGGGGGATCATACTGAAAGCATTTGGGAAAGCAAGATGAATTCTCCCACTTTGCTGTTTACATACTTGAACTCTGCTGGTGCAACCTAGGCAGCACGCTTGGCTCACCTCAGCTACGATGAGCTTCACTTTTTAGAATTGTGTGCCTTAGCTGTGATTTTTGTAGACCGCAAAAGGAAATGTGTGTTGGGGAAAAAAACTAGCGATCAGACTGCCAGCTTGGGAAAAACATTCCAGCTTTTAGATGTTCCCCTTAAAAAAGCCAACCAAACTATATTTGTAAGTAAGTGCCATTGGGATGAATATTATGCTGTCCCACGGCTGTATTTAAAAACCTTCTCCAGAATGGGTGTGGGGCTGGGTGTGTGCTGGCCTTGGGGGACATGGCAGGGAAGGACAGTGGGTGCAGTGGCACCTCTGCCTGCCTCACCCTCTGCCATGCTCCTGCTTCAAACGAAAGCTCCTGAGACACTCAGTGGTCAGTGCAAGGATAAAAGGAAAGGAAAATTACCTCCAAGAGGGACTTCATTTAAGCAGTATTGCCCCACATTGCCCTGCTCTCAAAACTCAACTGATTTCCTTATTTGCAGGCAAGAATATAGCTGTACTTCTTTAAGTATTCCCATATTTTGGGGGGGTTTATTCCAGAGGGAGTTTTCCTCCAATTTAGAATGTTTTGAACTCTCTGGGATGGGCTACAAACTCCTGCTGTGGAGGGATAGATGTTTGCTATGCTCAGGTGCTGTCACCCTGGGAGGAGGCAGATACAAACACCAGCCTGCGAGAGCATCCATACACTGGGGGGAATACTGGGATGAGCTCCCCACCTTCCCATCGCTTTTCCCTCTCCTGATCCCAGGAGCAATCCCACCCACATCCCTTCCAGCCTACACCACCTGACCAAGCGCCTTTTCTTTTGCAGGCAGGACAAGCTCAAAATCCACATGCGGAAGCACACAGGAGAGCGGCCGTACCTGTGCATCCACTGCAACGCCAAATTTGTGCACAACTATGACCTGAAGAACCACATGCGCATCCACACGGGCATCCGGCCCTACCAGTGTGAGTTCTGCTACAAAAGCTTCACCCGATCTGACCACCTCCACCGCCACATCAAACGCCAGAGCTGCCAGATTGCGTGGCCCCGGCGAGGGCACAAGCCGGCAGCGTGGAGGGCGGCTGGTTTGCTCTTTGCTCCTGGTGGGCCACTGGTGGAGAAGAGCTTCATGATGCCACCGACACTGGAGGAGATGAGTGGCCACCTTGGCGGTGCGGCCATGTGCCTTCCTGGCCCCAGCCCCAAGCACTTTTTGAGCGAGGCCAAGACCCCCTTCAGCCTGCAGGAGCTGGAGAGCAAGTTTGAAGAAACCCAGATGGAACTCTTCAGGCGAGCCCAGCTGGACATGGAGAGGAACGTGGGCATCTTCGCCTTCGCCCTGGGCCATAACAAAAACCTCGCTGCCCAACCCTTCTTCCCCCTCCCCGATCCTTGGAGCACGGGCTTCAGCGGCTTGGCAGGGCTCAGCCATGTGGCTCCCATCTCTGAGATAAGCAACTAAACCTGGCCCCACCATGGGTCCACTCCCTTCCCAGCAGGGCGACCGGCTCCCTCAGGGTCCCCACCTGCCCTTGCGCATCATCTGGCTCCCAAGAAGCTCTTCATCCCCTCACCACTGTGGCCTGCCACGGGGCTTGGAGCACAGGGCCAGCCCTGGGGCGAGCGGGTGGGGAGCCAGTGCTGCGCCCCATGGCCACCGGCACTTTAGACTCTGCAACGCACTTGGCTTTGGGGCCGTGGGGCACGCACTGCCCTGTCCAGCCACCCACCACTCGTGACTCCACCTGGGAAGGCCAGGCCAGGACTGCTGCTCTCTTCCACACTCCTGAAAATGTCACTTGCCTTAGTCCAGGGCATGGCCATCACCATGAGATGGCTCTTCTGGGGGAGGTGTTCCCCGTTTTCCACCCACAAGTCCTGCTGGACACTGACAAGCCGTCCAGACTTGGTTTTGATATGCTACATCCCTTGGCCCTTTTGGTCAAAAGGATATTTTTTTTCTTTTTTTTTTTTTTTAATTCCCATGTCTGGCAACAAAATTTATTCTACAGGGGATAAAGGGGAGGGGCAAGCAGCCACATTGGGAGGGGGAGGATCCTGGCCTTTGCCTTTCTCAGCGGTATATCAGATTTGCAGGGCTGGTGAAAGCCCTGCTGTGCAGGATGTGTTGGGACCCTAAAATCATTTAAAAAAAAAAAAAAAAAAAAAGAGATAGAAAAACATCCAGGAGCAAAGCTGGGTGGAAAAGGAGGGGTTTACTTATTTTGGTTCTTTGGCCTTTTCAAAATTTCAGAAGGAGAACCAAAGCCTCTTTTGAGTACTTTTGAATATTTTAACTTCAGTTGGTTGAAAAAGTGAAGGAACATTTTTAGAAGGATCAGAAATGTTTGGATTCTGGGCTTTTATTAAACCTTCGCTTTGTGAAAATAAACTGTATGGGAATTTTGAAATGGAAAAGTTGTTTCAAATCAAAGAGTCAGAATTCACCACCACTGACCATTCTGAAATGTCTGGGGTTTTGTCCTTAATTCCCCCTAATTCCTATATTTATTTTGATGACAAAAAAGTACAAAACACTTGAGTATCCCCCAATCTGCAATGCTGATGGGAAAAAAACTGGGTGTGCAAATATCACTGCTGCTTGTCTGAAGGGATCTTTGTGGGAAAGGAGTCCACTAAAGATGTCTTGCAGATGAGATTGTCTACTTGTGACCAAGCATAAATACTGTTTCTTCACCATTTGTTGGTTCAAAAGATGAGGCAGTAACATACGATGGGGTTCTCCAAAGCTGAAGGTCACCCATGGTGGCCAATAGGTCTGGGGTCCTCCCCAGCATCCCTGCAGACCCTGGCTTGGTCACTCCTGTCTAATAATTCTTTTGATACCAAAAAAGTGGCAGACATTTGGCTGGAATTGCCCCATCAGCCTCCTTCAGCCCCTAAAAGCATGAGCTACCCTTGAGGATAAAGGCATTTTGATGGCCACCTGCATCTGACAGTCCCTCTTAGATGTGGTGGGACCCCAGTTTCACCATCAGCTGAGATAGCTTGCTGTGGGTGCCCCAGGAAGCTGGTTTTACATGAAACCAGCACTTGAAAATGTAAATGTTACAAATTAGGGCTTTTTCTTTCTTTTTTTAAGTTACCTTTCAATGTCAGCAGAATCAAAAGGGCATGAGAGGACTGTGGGTTCATAAATTGTTTGGGTTTCCTATCAATGGTGCTGCTCTGAAGCAGTGGCTGGATGAGGGTCTCCCCACCCGAGCATGGTGGGGACACAGGGGGTCTAGGATCCACAGACCCCCATGAGGGCATGAAGGACTTCTGCTCTGAGACCATCCGCAGCAGAACGATCCGAAGGAACTGCTCAACACTCACTTCCTCCTCCAAAAAGAAATCCACAAAGACTCCATGTGCAACAAGTCAATGGAGAAAAAAAAAAGGGGAAAAAAAAAAAAGAGAAAACTTCTTAAAACTGCATCAAACTTTTTTTTTTTAATCTATATCAACTTCTTACACAAGCAACGTTTTGCAGATGACTGGTTACTTCAGGTGTTTTTTTGTCTACGATTTGGAGTCATCGTAAAGTATCCAAAGATGCTGAGTACTGTATAATCTACAAGGACTTGAAGCAAGGTGTTTTTTCTGTCTCAATTTGTTTGTTGGGTTGGTTGGGGGTTTTTTTCCTATTTGTCTAGGGGGGGAAACCTTTGCAATTTTTCTATTTATAACTATTTTTATGTGATTGCTTTATGTACAAAACAATGGGGGGGAAAATCAAAACATAAAAGGAGAAAGAAACACACACACAAACAAATTTGCCTTAGTTGCTCATGGGACAATCACCCTTAATTTTCATTGATGCTAGAAAGTGGATGGAAAAAAAAAAGAAACTTGATCATTCTATGTATTTATTAAACTGTATTAATTGATGCTCTTAAATTATTAGCAGGACTTGGTTCTCTTGCCTGTGGCCATGCTGAGAAGACTAAGATGCTGCAGATGCTGAGCTGCCTCCCTCCTCGGGCCGGCGCGGCCATCCCCGTGGCCTCGGGTCTACAGGTTTTTGATGGACACACAGATTTGGTGCTTTCCGAACTAATCACAGATGAATTAAGCATTTAGCTGGTACAGGCTCCAACCCGAGGAGATTGTTGGCGTTGCAATGCTGATGACAATTAACAAATTAAGATTCATTTTCCCACATTGCGCTGGGTTGGGTTGGATGGAGCCGGGTGCTGGCATAGATCACATTTTGGGGTGGGGAGGGACGACTAGAGAAAACCCTATTTCTTCCCATTTTGATGTTGTGCGGTGACTCCAGGCCACAGGTATCCCGGTGGGAGCCCAGCTGAGCGCGAAGGTGCCTTCCCGGGGCTCTGCTCGCCTCCCCCAGCCAGGCAGGCTGGGATGAGCAACAAGCCTGGGGCTGGAAGGACACGGGGCTCTCTCCCAGCTCACGGCATGGTGGCTTCTTGTTCATCTTCTCACCACGGCTCCTAGGGCCTGGCTGCAGCAGGTACTGGTGAGCACCGGACTGTGTCACCAGCAGCGTGGCCAGCAGGGCGAGGGAGGGGGCTCTGCACCTCTGCTCCCCTCTGGTGAGACCCCCACTGCAGTGCTGCATCCAACTCTGGAGTCCTCAGCACAGGAGGGGCATGGACCTGCTGGAGTGGGGCCAGAGGAGGCCATGGAGATGATCAGAGGCTGGAGCACCTCTGCTGTGAGGACAGGCTGGGAGAGTTGGGGTTGTCCAGCCTGGAGAAGAGAAGGCTCCAGAGCTTTTAGCGGGACCTGTAGAGATAGGACATGGGGGAATGGTTTTAAACTCAAAGAGGGGAGATTCAGACTAGATAGAAGAAATGTTTTACACTGAGGGTGGTGAGGCACTGGCACAGGTTGCCCAGAGAGGTGCCCGATGCCCCATCCCTGGCAACATCCAAGGCCAGGCTGGACGGGGCTCTGAGCAGCCTGATCCAGTTGAAGATGTCCCTGCCCATGGCAGGGGGTTGGACTAGATGGCCTTTGAAGGTCCCTTCCAACCCAAACCATTCCATGAGTCTATGAGCTGACATGAACACGAGCCCTGTAATTTGTTGCTGCTGAAGAGTTGCAAAATTTCCTCATTATTTTTGAAAGAGGTGCAAACCCCCTGGAAAATATGTTCCCAGTAGGAATGGTGGGACTCATCCCATGTCATTCAGTCATTTGGAAGTGAAGTAACAGACACCCTGTGCAAATTGAGACATCTACATCTTGACACTTCAGTTCTGGGTGTCCTAACCTGCAACGTGATTTCCAGCCTTCCTTTGAAGCCGTCCTGGCTCTGGAAGGAGGCAGGTACCGCTGGAGGGTGAGTCATCCCACCTACGCTGGACCTCCCAAGAGTGGGATGAATCACCTTCCACCTTCCACGGCATCTACCTGCTACCTACCAGCGCAGTTTGGAAAAACAAGCTCGGACTAAACTGCTTTCTTTTCCCATAGCTGCCATGAGATAAGGTCAACCATGGTGAGGGATGTTCCGTCACCACAGCTCCCTTCTCTCTGCTCAGCTGATGGGGCAAAACCTTTCCCAGGAGGATGGAAAGATGGCACAGCCCAGGGACCATTCCCAGCTCAGTTGGTTTGACTTCTTCCCAGTCCGTTTTCATTGGGAATGCAATGGGAAATAAGGGTCCAAGCCCACCCTCGCAAGCCTGGGCACCAGGGTCTTGGGCTTGTGAGTCATACACCCACTGCAATCCCAGCAAAACACCCCGAGCTCTCACAGCCACTGGTTATTTTCCTTCCCTCACACTCCCAAGAAGCGCTGCACAGCATTGGGTGCTCGGGCAGGGGTCTGGACCTCCAGGCACGGTCCAAAAATGTGGCTTGAGACAATGCAAATATCAATATCCCCCCTCCAGGGCAGGTGGTCGGTTGTTGAGCATCTCATCTGTGCTCAGAGCCTGCAAGACTGCAGCAGGGGCAGCACAGAAACAATGTGTTTCTGAGCACACACAAAAAATACAAAATTAAAATGACATAAATTACTTTTTAGCTATTAAAATACTTTTTTAAAAAAAAATCTTGTGGCTTTTAACCATTTTATGCTTATATTCTGGTTTGCTTATAATGCTTATAATGCCAAAAAAAAAGAAGAAAAAAAAAAGCAAAATTTGGAAGGGGAAGGTGAAAAATCTGAAAATTGCTCAGAGGAGCTGTGCACTAATCAGACACATGGGAATCGCAGAAAGAAACCAGCTTCAGTAAATGCTTGTTAACAGCAACATATGGCTACACTCTTGCTCCTGAACAGCTGCTGTTATCTGCTGGATCATCCAGACCACTGTGGGGGTAACGGTGCCGGGGTGATGCCGTACACACAGTATTTGTTTTCACCAGGTGTTGCTGCAAGAGGAGCATCTCTTGTGTACAAGCGTCATGGAGCTGGATGGGCAACTCTGTGTCCTTGGCTCGAAACCCTTTGACGAGCGGTGCACGAGCTTCTTCCTCCAGGTATGCAAGAGCCATGATATACCAAAAAAATTAAAAGGAAAGAAAGAGCCTGTGCTTTGGGAAGCGAGAGGCTTCTCCATTTGGCAGTCACCTGTGGAAGAAAAAAAAAAAAAGTTAATAATTTCTTAGACCCCCCCCAAAATGCTCTAGGGCTGCGTGTGTGGTCCTCAGCAGGATTCCCAGTGACTCCAGTGGGGCTGCAAATGCTGCTCGATCTCTGCCTTGCTCCTACTCTACCTGCAGCCCCCTGGGACCTGCCATGCCCCCCATCCTGGGCATTTTCACACCCATTTTGGAGGGGATTAATGCTTTATTTACAGTTTCAGTGCCCTGCAGCTGGAAGATTGTGTGCTTGCAGAGGAAAGTTTCAAGATAAGAGTCAATGAAGCAAGACCCCAACCACCTCACGTTAAGAAAACATTGTGTTTTGCAGCAGGTCACCCACCGTTGGGTGTTTGAGGTCTGCCATCGCCTTTTGGCATCTCTGACATCCTGCACCTCATTGCTCTGCATGTGACATTCTTTCCAAGCCAGGAAAAAAAAGGAAGAAATAAGAAAAAACCCTTCTTGTAGAAGATACACCCCTCTTCCCACATAGCCCAAGCCCAAGCGAAGAGCCCCATCCCGCCTCCTACCCCACCTCGGGGATCCCCACCATCCTGATGGCAGGAAGTGAAATACCTGTGGCTTGAAAATGCCTTTCTTTTTCCTTGTTTTCCTGTGTTGAACCGATGTTTTACATGACTTGCACTAATTGCTGTAGGGCAGGCTACTGTTAAGTTTCTTTGTTTTGGTCTCTTGTTTGGTTGCGACTCCTCTTAGCTAAGAAAATGGCAGTCCTGTACACGTACCTGCTGCACATTTTACACCCCTGGAGAAAATAAACTATTACCTGAAGCAGTGAGTGGCTCGTGGATCCTTAACGCTGCCGTGGGGCTGGGGCTGGAGAAGTTAGGGCATCAAATATTGGTGAGCCAGGTGATGGCCCACCTCGTGGTGGCCCTCCAGGGTGACCCTTCGTGTGGCATCTGGGCTGCCACTACAAGGGTGGTGATGTCTGATATTCCAACAAGGAATCTGCAGAAAAAAAAACAAACGTAAGCACTATTTGGGGCTTTTCTCCCCATTTTTTGCTCATCTACTTCCTCCTGCTCCCTGGCACGCTCAAACTTGCAGTGCCCTCGTGTGGTGGCCTGGTGACAGCTCTGCCACCAGAATGATTCTGGGGACATCGGTGGTCTGGGACCTGCATCTGGAGGTGTTCTGGGGGTCTTGGTTGCACCAGGACAGGCACGATCCTCCGTTGCCTCCTGTCACACCCAGCCGCAGCTACCTGCCAGGCAGGGAAATGCAAACCTCAGCCACGTCAAGACAAGTTTAACGGTTGGATTCGATCTGAAAGGTCTTTTCCAGCCTGAAGGATTCTATGATTCTAATTGTCTTCTGCACCCCAATCAACCACAACCAAATCACTGTGACAGTGAGGCTGGGGACATCCCAGACACAACCATCAGTGACCTCGTGGGGACCCTAATTTTGAGACAGGTATTCCCTGCAGCCCGAGGGTGAGCCAGGAGTGGACCCTCTGGCGCCCAGCATGGCCCCAGCTGCCATTTCCCTCTTCCCCTTGTGGTACCACTAATAATATTGCCCAGTTCAGGTGAGCAGAGGGGGCAAATATAAATCTCCTGCAATTGGATAAAGCTCATCTCCTTAGGAATCGAGGGTAAAAAACAAATGCAAATACCAAGGGAGAAGCAGTGCCACCCCCACCCCTTTATAACTGGAAGTTTTATTTTCTTTCTTTCTGTGTCTCAGATGACACTGACTGAGATGTCACAAATCTGATCAGGCTTCCTAATAGTTCATGCAGCGCCTCGAGCCTCGGGGGTCATCTGAAATTCAGGCAGCCAATTTGCAGGCAGGCAATGCAAAGCACTCGAGGCGCTGGCTCGCCCAGAGCAGGCAGGGGCTGAGGTTTTAAGGACAGACCCTGGCTGTCAGCTAAAACCTTCCTCTGCTCTTGGGTAACTGCCAGCAAATCCTTATCCTGACGGCTGTAAACCTGCCTGCCTTTAAGGTGTAGCTGTTAACTCTGTTTCCATAGTAAACAGGACAGTGTTTTCTTGGTGGAACCAACTTCTTCCACGTTAGCTGGAGCTCTGCAGCATCTGGGGAATATTTGAGGCTTTGCCCTTGAGTTTTCAAAACCTGGGTTCTCATTTAAGCAGTTTTTATGAGATGTTTCTGGCCCTGGCTATTGTCAGGAGGTTTTGATAGTCATCACTGCAAAATCGGTTGGCAATACAAAGTTCTCCCCAGGTACTTTGCAGCCCACCAGCATTCACAGCCTTCCCGAGACATGGTCCTTGAATCCCAAGTGAGGGTGAGTGGTGGTTTGCTCTGAGGGTTGCAGCAGGGGTGAAGGAACCGGGCTGTGACACACAAAAATGTGAAGACAAGAGCTGGACGAGGAAAGTAAGGAGCAAGCAGAGGCTCTGCGGGGGGAGGAAAATTATCTCCCATGGGGAAATGGTGGGGCTGAGGGCAACCACCATTGCTGGAGCAGCAGCCCAGGCATCGATGTGCTCCTCATCCAGCTGCCCGGTGTCCTGCTCCTTAATGTTTGATCAGCTCAGCCCATGACAAAGGTTACTGTAGCTCCAAGCACCTGGGATGCTTTTTCCCTGGAGCAGAAATGGCCAAGCTGACTAACGTATGTAGCTACTTCAGGATAGATTCAACAACCCTAATGTATGTGTAAATACATATGCGGACCTATGTACGCATAATATGTGTTTAGCTGTTATCCTCACCAGATCTCAGCTGTAAGATGATACTATTTGTATTTTGTGAGAGGAAACTGAGGCACAAGGAGGCACAGGGATTTACTCATGGCTCCCTTGCAGCACATCGGTATCTGGGTGTGCACTGCCAGCCCACCCGTTACACAGGGTCCTTGTGCAGGTGCAAACCATCACTGGGGAGTGGTCAGCCTTAGCAATGGCTTCATTAGCTGGCTCAATTTAATGCTAGGAGGGAGCATCCTGTGCAACCCTGTCTCCTCGCCTCCAGCATCCCCGTCTGGTACAGTGGGCCACTGTGCAAATCACTGTCCAGCTGGCAAGAAAGAAATTCGGAGCCAGAGGGAAAAAGAAAGTGATGAAGAGAGGACTTTTTTGAAGAAGACTGTGCTCAGATGAGCTGGTGAGGGCAGCAGGAGCCATCAGGGACCTGCACAGCTGTGGCTGGTTCAGGGGACTGCACTCTGTGTTAGCAGGTGTCTGCAGTAAAGGTTTGTCTCCAAGGGTGGAAGGCTGCCCCCTCCCCCCCAGCAAAATAACAGAGCGAGCAACACCAGAGAGAAATGTCCATATCTCATCTGGTGATGCTTTGAAGCAACCAGGCAAGAATGAGGGAGAACAAAACACAGGGATGACTCCGAATGCTGATGAGGAAGGAAATTCCACTCCCGATGCCCCTACAGGAAGCATCAGAGTAAACACCAGCAGTGGGGAGGGGATGCAGCCATCCCCACCCCCTGTAATCAGGCAGGGATGCCCACAGCATGGGACGTGGTTGTGTCATGCACACGAAGTTCTTGTTTGCAGCAAATGTGTGCGCCCGCCACGCTGAAGCCCACACCACTGCATGCCAGCTGCTGCATTAAGGCCCCATATGCCAAGCCATATGCTCCATCCATGTGGGGGGATGCTCGCATGGGACTTAAGGGGAGGAAAAGGGATATTCAAGCATGTGGGGAAAATATCAAAGATATCAAAAATATCAAAGATCTGAAGGTGCTGGGTGTTTCTGCACATTGGCGGCATCTCCTGCCTGGGTGGCAGACACAGGATGGATGAAGGGATGGGATGCAGCTCATCTAGGTCAGACACCCAGAGACGCTGACGCCTCAGCTTGCCATCTACACTCTTCCTGTAGTCATGGAGAGAGCAATCACTCTCGAGGTAAACATGTGAAATGGGTCACATAAGTGACACTTTTTAAGTGCTCTCCAGTGGTGGGGAAAGGAGGACTTATGTCCTGAGTGTCCCCTCTTGTGCACTGTCCCTTTGATTACCAGCCTCCTGCCATGCACTGGGTCCTGTGCACGACAACCTAGAGTCACTATAAACTCCATTCAAAGCTTTCACTAACCACCGCTGAAAAGTCTGACACACTGAAATGCCGGGATGGGATACAGCATGGTACTAATGGCAAAATTCTCTGTATGGATCAGCAGGGCAGGGAGGCAGAAGGCTGTGCCCACAGCTCATTAGGTGCTGGATGAAGGGCTAAGGAGGGCCACAACCAGCTGCAGTTCCACAGGTTCAGCCCAAAGCACTGGAAAGGGGTGTTAGGCTGTGCTGAGTTAATCCTAGCTCCCAGGAGAGGGGATGGTAGGATCTGCACCTCCTTCATGCCTTGCTGCGGGGTGAATGGGTTTTCTCCTGCATCCTCGGTAGCTCAGCCAGATCCAGGTGAGAGGGGATACCTGCATCATGCAAAAGGTTAGTTAAAATGCTTGAAAACCCACTTTTTGGCTTGAAAATTCAATTTATATTAGAGTTTGGGCCTCAGACAAAGCAAGGGGCCTAAGCCAGGTTTAGAGGCCTCCTATTACATTTAATAAACTGCCATGTGCCCTCTGCTACCACCTACCCCAGGCACGCTGTGACTGCCAGCCCCTGGCTGTAACCTGCCCCATCTCCCTGCTTAGAGAGAAGCTCATCTCATTTGAGTTCAGGGCTGGGATTTGGGCTCCTCGAGGGAAGGTAGATAATCTCTCTGCTTTAACTCCTCTGTTTGTAAAACGGAAATGATGACTTTATCCATCTTTGTGGGCTGTGGTGAGAATTACTGCTTAATCTGAGACTCTGCTGTGCCCCAATGAGGGAGCCCAGTGTGAGAGCATGTATTAGCCATATTGATTGGGATGCTGCTTCCCTGCTATGGCTGTAATCACTCCAAGGATGCAGTCGGACTTGCAAGCGGAGAAGGGGAGGGAGGAATGTTTCAGTTTCACAAGGGGAGCAGGTACATGCTCATCCTTGTTGGCAACCAGGGAGCCACTTGCTCAGGCAGAAACTGGGGGTTTTAACTATAAGGAGAGATGAGTCTTGCTGTGCCCTTAACCTGTGTGCATGTACTGATGCTTGTGTGTGGGTCCACCACCGGCCAAGACATGGGAAATGTCTCCAAGCACTGAAAAGCGTGAAAAGTGCAAAAGCTGAAACAAGGAGGTGACAAAGAAGCTGTAAGAAATGGCAGTTGAGGAGCTGGTGGGACAGCAGGAGTTCTAAGAGTCTGGAAAGGAGAAACTACCAGGAGATTAATGGATGGCAGGGATGTGCAAAGGGTCCCAGAACCATCTAGAAAGCATAAACTAGTGTCTGGAGTCCATTTTGCTGCCTCCCTGCCAAGCGCTGGGCAGAGAATTGATGTGGACAGGGATGTGCTTTGGTCTTGGAAGTGGGTTTGAGCCGGGACTTAACCCAGCAGTGTAGGCAAACCCCTAAATTTAGCCTAGTTCACTGTACACACCCAAGTTTAATGCCTAAGGCAGCACACAGTCTTGTCTCCTGATGTCCTGGGGAAGTCACAGGAGCACCTTCTGGATAAATATCAAACTCTGGGTGAGAAAACCCCCTTTGGGAGTTGCTCATTTCCCCGCATCGGACACAGCCAGGGCAAGTACAGTGCTAGCGCGGGAGGATCAAGTGGGATGGGATGAGATGGGCTTGCAGGGATGAGGGCCAGGGTGTGTGTGTGTGTAAATATCACTGAACATGCCACACTGACCTTTCATCCAATCTTTTCTTCCTATTACTGACAAAATTTCCAAGTAAATGATTAAGCTTAAAAAAAACAATGTCTTTTCTAACACAGTTGTCATGGGTAACATGGTTGATCATGTCCAAAATGCAACCAGTTTGGGTGCTCCACCCCAGTACCCTGACCAAAGACTCCTCAGTATTTAAAGCCATCATCAGCTGTTAAGCATTTTTCTTCCCATATACGTCTTTGTTCCTGTTGCTGAGGCATCCAAGGGGAAAAAGCTGGGCCTGCTTCAGGATTGTTAATTGCTAGGAGGCATTTAAAAATCCCAGCAATGCCATTGTGCGCTACTAAGTGAAGCCATGGTTGTGCTCTGGGACTCGGGCAGTCTGCAGGAGCTGACCCCGGTGTGGGTTTCTTCTGGTTTGCTTCAGGTTTGGAAACCTGGCCAGAAAGGAGAAGGTGTTTTCTGGTAACATGTTAACCCAAGATATATAAAACCTGTGCTCAGTTCCCTACCCTGCCCAGAATTTTGGCATGAGCTGGGCTGTGTTGTGTCCATCTACAGCAAGCAAGGACCCTGCGATCTGGCTGTGGGATGTTGGGTTGGATTGATGCTGGGGCTGGACCATCTAAGCTCATTGCTGTGGCATCTTCAGGTAATCACTGCAGATAAACACGTGCTTTTAGGGCATAGCTCTTCTCTTCCTTTAGATGTCACAAATGGATCATGCCCCAAAGTGCTGGTGGTATTCCACTGATTTCAAGGGGAGCCCAGAGTCTCTTTCTCAAGTGCAGGTCTCCTTACTAAGATACTTCAAACTGGGGAAGATGAATACCATACTCTGTAGACACTGAAACTAACCCTGATTTCAGGTAGTACATCCACCATGGCAACAGTCCTTAATAAAAGAACTTTAGTCCAACCTCATCCCTGTCCTCTGCTTCAGCTCGAGACCCTCTGAAGGGTAGAAAGTGCTCGCTCAGGGTTGTGTACCCAAGGGGCTGCAATGGGACCTATGCAGCTGTGGTAGTTCACGTTTTGAGCTCACCTCCTGTAAATTAAAGGATCCAGCTCCTCGCACATGCAGGCATGGGGGGAAGCAAGAGTCCTTGCAGCACTGTGAACCTGTAAGCACCAGCCCTGCCCACACGAGAGAGAGAATCCAGCCACACAAGCGTTGAGCTTGGTCAAGGTGACAGGACAGGGCTGCAGTTGTCTCTGCTGGTGCAGAACCAAAGCCTAAGAGGATCTGCATGTGTGTGTTGTCTTCCAGCGTCTTCATAATTCATCATGGTACATCTGAAACAAGCTTCTGGCAATGTGCTTTTGTTACTGCCCTGAAAATAGGATGCAGAAGGAAAGGTTTATGGGAGATAATTCATTTTATTTGCTCTTCTGAACCAGAATTAATTGCAGCCATATTTATTGCTCAGGCAAGTAAAGATGGGGTAGATAAGGGAATGTCTTTGTTTAGGGCAACGAATAATTTATGTTGTAAATTCACCAGAACCTTGAAATTTGAAGGACTGATTTTACTTCCTTCTGTGTCCATGGAGCGAGACTGAGCCTTAACCCTTGTGTGCGACTGATGTTTTTTGACTTTCCCATCTCTGTGATCATCTGCTCAACCTTCTGGAACACAAAACGTAGAATTTCCCTGTGTGGGGTGGCTTGGGCTACCTATAGGGTTGGCACCCAGGCTACTTTTGTGTGCAGTGGTGAGAGGTGTATCCAAGGAATAACCCATCCTGTCCTATGACAAATATAAAGGGCAGAATAAAACATACAACTGGCTACAGAGGGAATGTTGACAAACACCTTTGATGGCTAATTTCCCATCTGCCAAGACAGGGGTTACATGCCAAATCCATAACTTCCAGTTGAGCTGGAGGAGGTGGTTTGAGAAAGACACCCTGAACATCGTGGACTAAAAACCTCCCAGACATTACTAGAAAGTGGCAGTTTCTTTCCCAAATTGGCTTTACCCCAGGCTGTAGGCTCCTGATGAGTATTAGAATGTGTGTCCCGGGAAATCCCCGATATCTGCAATATCTATCTTTTCAAAGAGGACAAATCTATTGTCGAGACCTGTTCTGCCCCTGGCGGGGGCACCACTACCTGCCCACCTCCCTGAGAGCCTGCACCGCTGTGCAGATGGCACATGCCCCACTTCCCAGGCTGGGAATCGGATGGTTCTGTAAGCCTTTGCCTTGGAAAAAGAGGGAAATATTGGTTTATCGTTCTTGCCTGTTTGTGCTCTGGAGCAGAGCTGGAGGGCTCTCAAGTGTGCATACATCAGTGTCCCTTGGATGATCTCTTACTTCAAAATGAGGGGGGCAGGAGGGAAAGATAGTGAAAGTCAGGAACTGTAACTTCAAAGACAAGCTGGGATGGGAGCCTGTGCCAGCTTGAGAGGAAAAACAGGGATGGTTTTGATTAGTGAGAAGGTAAAACACATGGTTAGATAGAATAGCAATGTCTTTTTATAGCTCTCTTCTAATCAGAGAAAGGACAGTTGTGGGGGACACTGGCATTCTCAGTGGAAAATGTTATGTCTTGGGGGGAAAAAATAACTGTTTATGTTAATCAGCTGAGAAATAGGTCTGTGAATCCTTCTGCCTTGGAGAGGCCCTGATAGACCCGTGCTGCCTGGACTCTTTATGTGTGACACCAGTGTTGCCACCTCTGCAGGGGAGAGGACTCTGGTATCAAAATGAGCTTAAAAAGGGGGACTGGGGGAGACAACCTCTCTATGGCCTAATCCTGTCTCCACAGAAGCTAACATTCCTCTAAAAAATATCCCAGCTGCAGGGTGGTTGTTCAGATTTTCCAATCTGAAGGGAGGTGAACAGCAGATCTCAGCTGGACACTGTACCATTCAACGTAGGCAGAAGTCCCTTCTGAGCATGAAAAATAGGTGGACAGGCATTTGCAGGGATTTTTTTTTTTCAGGGTAGCTGAATGCAAACAGCAGAAGAGGGCTCATGGTGTAGAGCAGGGGTCCTCAAACTTTTTAACCAGGGGGCTGGTGCGCGGATGCAGTGGCAGGCAGTCATCTGTGGCTGCTTGGTTTCCCCCCCCCCAACCCCTGGCGGGGTGGGGCGGGGGAGTCTGTAAATATCGGGGGCCGGATTGAGGACCCTGGGGGCCATATCCGGCCCATGGGCCGTAGTTTGAGGACCCCTGGTGTAGAGTGAGCAGGCCACAGGATGGCAGAGGAAATTCAGGCCTGATAAACAACAAGTGCTTATACGTGGCAGTGGGAAACAATGCCACTGCCATGACTTGAGTGGTTTGGCTGGAGTCTGACAAACGATGACAAACATCAACAGTTGCTGAAAACCTATATTCAGGGCTTGGATTTTGGATGTGGACACCTAAAATAGGATTTGGCTGCCTGATTTGGCAGTAATTCATCAAGAGCTGCCCTAAGTGTGGCACCTGTAATGCCAGTTCAGTAACTCAAGCCCCTGTGTCTGTTGGTGCATGTTGCCCTTGCTCTGGTCAAGCCCCAACTATGTCCTAAAGCCTTCAAAGGTCCCTGCTTCTAATACCCATCTTCACACCCAAGATACAAGTGAGGCAAAACACAAATAATGGTGGGGAAAAATAATCTCATTGTCTTCTAATTTTTTCTTTTAACGTACAAGCTTGCTGGTCTTGCTTTCCTTCCTTAGAGACACAAGGAAGGCACAAGCATGTTCCCCCTCCTTGCCATGCACTGCCTCCAATTTGCAGGTCAGTGTTCATCCAGCAGTTGAATTTTCAGCTGTCACAGAGGTAGAGAGAAAGAAAAAAAATGTCTGATAACTAAAAAGCCACCTGTGGATCAATCACAAGCAGCCAGGTAGAGATGGAGGCTGCTGGGTGAGTAATTTTCACCAGCAGAAGTGCCCAAACAGTAGGCAGCATTTTCCCTTGCTCGGTGTTGAGAGTTGTCAGACAGCTGGTGAGATGGCCTCTAGCTTCTGCTGGAAATTTCTGGGACAGGAGAGGTAATTCATCAGCTGCTGAAGTGTGCTAGCCTTCAGCTTCTCTTGCCTTCCTGCACATGGCCTTGAAACTCATCTTCTGTGGATGGGAAGACTGAAACACTCGGGCACAGGTTCCTCCAGGAGGATACACTGCTGTCCTGGTGAAGCAGCTCTGAGGCAAAAGTTTAGCATGTATTAGGGCCAGAACACCAAGGTCTTTTAACTGTGTATCTCCCAAATCTGTTAACCTCATCCATGCTGTTTGCCTTCCCTTCTTGCCTGCCTTGGTTTTTCCTTCAGTATTTTTAATTTCCATATACTTTACTCTTCAAACCAAATAATTACCCCTCCTTGGCTACAAGAACACCCAAGACTGGGTTACATTGGTTAGAAAATAGTAGGTCACATTGTTTTGGGCCAGCTGGGAGATGTGGAAACTGGAGGAAGGTCTGGGCAGTGTTTGACGTTACTGTGCTCCCGTGGGCTCCAGGCTAGTGCTGGAGCAGGGCAGCAAGGTCTGCACCCTGCCCACAGCTGGGGAGGGAGGGATCAGGTTGGAGGGCATGGGGAGGTGTGGATCATCACAGGTAGAAGGGTGAAAATCTCCATTTACCTTGTCTCAGCAGGCAGTGGTTTATTCAGAGGCTTCAGGCTAGCAGCTGGCTGAGTGTGCCAGCTCACCGCAGGGTTAGATTTTGGCGTAGGGGGGACATTCCCTGGCAGGCATTGGCTGTAGGAGGCATCACACCACACGCACACCCTTGGGGTTATGCTTTCTTTTTTCTTCCCCAAGCCCAAAATCATTTACAAGGCAAATTATTACATTTATTCCACTCTGATATACACTGACTCAGGCTTACATACTCCTTAGCAAAGTTTGGACCTGTTTCTCCCTCATTGCTGCCTCTCTCTGCTCGCTCAGCCATGGAGTAGGTCCACAAAGGCTTCCACTTGCTTGCATCCATCCCAGGCTCTTCAAGCTCATGCAGGGGAGAGGGCTGAGCCTGACTGTGCTGAGCAAGAAGCAGAACTCCAGCCCCTGCCACCAATGGCCAACGAGGCGGCTGCATCGTGCTGCATGACATCTTTGGCGGGCTGCAACAAAACCCTAACGTTACTGCAGGCACTGAGTAAAAATTGGGAGTTACAATCATGTTGTATGGCAATAGGAACTTTGTATTCATTCACAGCCAAGTGCATAATTTTGGTCCAGCCACTTTGCACAACTTGGACTTGGGGCCAAAAAAAAAAATAAAGTCTAAGTCCAGTGAGGTCATATAAACTTTGGGTCCATCTTAAGATATGCCCTGATTTCCATCCTCCTGATGACTCCAGAACTTAGTCTAAGTTTGCACCCAAGCGTAAGCAAGCTCGGTCTTGTGCTTGACTGCAAGCATAGCATCTCCTAGCTTTTATTGTGTTGTATTTATCCCCAGCTGGATTTCCCATGTGCTGCCTCACTACAACTGCTTTAACTATATCTCTGGACTAAGTGTTAACAGACTTTGGGCTGTTCACTAGGAAGGTCACTGGCTATAGCCTCTACCACAACCCACCCATGCTCATCTGCTTCAATGTTTAGTGCTCACCTGGAACTCTCTGAAGCAGCCAAGGTGGAGGTCTAGTAAGGAAGCAGTTGGGGTTACATGAGCACCAGGCTACACGGGGGGAGGGGTGGGGTGGGTGGGGTGTGTTCAACACTGAAAACTAAAAACAGAGACCAAGGCTATTTTTGATCAACCAAAAGAACAGATGTTTAAGATCCAATAGTTAAAATCATTGCAATTTAAAGTAATGCTCCAATATAAGTTAATGAAAGATAAACTTATTCTGAATGATACAAAGGAAAAAAAGAGAGTAATTACTTAGCTAAGATATAATTTCATTCACTGTTATTAGGTGGATTTAGATTACTCGCTCACTCAAGATTAGAGATTTGAAGTACACAGCTGAAATCCTCTTTCTAATCCAGAATTGCTAAATCCTTGGGTATTTCTCCATTATCATGCTTTGATTTGCATCTATGTTCATGTTCGGGACATAAATTCAGTTCCCTGCCAAATGTTTGTTCTTCTCCACTATACATAGTCCCCTGTTTTCCTGATAGCAAATACTGCAGATAAACCACCAGCACCAACTCCTCCCAGGTTCCCCAAGGCTCCCAACACTTCATACCTCAGCAGGGTGCTGTAATTACAAACTTCAAAGTAAATGATAATTAATTTCATTGAAACAAAAGACACAGCAACAACATGAAACCACTTGAAAAAGTGATATTTTTTTAAAAAAAACTTTAACAAACATGTACGCAGACTTGACAAACCTTGTTTGGACTGCTGCTACTAGAAATGAAATCTAACCCCTGTGCCCTATTGCTCGGTCCTTTTGGCTTTGCCTGGCTGAGAGCTGCTGCTGGGTGTGTGGATATAGCAAAGAAAGGAGGGAAGGAGGCAGACCTGGTGCTCCAAGAAACAGGAGCGAAGCCTCAGCTGATCAGCTAGGGTGGTCCTGATGGTGTCAACAGCTATGGCAACTTATGGTAGGGAAGGGCTTGGCCCTTCATTTTTTGGAAGGGGGTTTCTAGACACTGTTCCTACTGGTTCTCATGTTAACCCATTTCCCTCGGTGGTATGGGTACTTGGGGAACGCCACAAGGTGCTGCCTGTCTGCCCTCATCATTGTTAGGGGAAGAGGTGAATTAGCTCTGGGTGCTCATGTGAAGTGGAGTGAACTCTAGATGAGATGGAGTAGCTGGTGATTTCAGTTTGCACAGTCAAGGGGAAAAGCATCGTGTCCCCCGATTCTGCTCACTGATGTTCAGCTGGTGGACTAATTCGGGATAGCAAGATGTCACTTCACATTCTTTGCCACATCCTAGCAACTGAATCTCACATCAAGACAGGGAGCAAGGAGTTAATGAAGTCTTGTGCTCAGAGACCTGCTGTGGAGGACAGTGTTTAGGCAGCTCTTGAGCTGTGGCACTCACTAACCTGCCCATTAGTGTTGCTGGAAAAGGCATCCATATTTTCCTATGAAAAGTAAAATAAAAACAAGAATTGTATGGGGGTTAAAAACCCCCATACTCCATCTGCAAAAATCAGTTTGGTGAAGCTCCACCTCCCAGCTCTTTTGGTTTTTCATCCATTTAAACGGTCAGGGTGCAAAGGGAGTGGTTGGGTGCTGTCCAGAGTCATAACCACACTGGTTAATTTTTCAGTGCTCAGTCACGTCTGGTTTCTAGCTGTTACCTGCTCTCACTCAACTGATTTTTAACTCACTCGGCATTTTCCATGCGTGCAAGATGTTTGATTAAATCCCTTATGCTGCGTGTGTGGAAATAAAAGGCCAGCTAAGAACAGACAAGTGATTAGGCATTAGGTGGGGTATAATCCTCCCTAATCACATTTCTAAACCTGATAGTTGGAGGTAGGATTAGAGTTATTAACATGCGGACACTAAAGCATATAATTTATTTAACAATTACTGGCTCTTTGTGAAGGGGTGTATGCACAAGCTGCAACCTTGCACTGCTTCCTCCATCTCGTGCAGGATGAAGCTGCAGTCAGTGACAAAGCTAGCAGACACGGCTTGCTGTCTGCTGGCACAAAGGGCAGCAAAATAGGGGTTAGCTTGAATATGTTATAAATTCCTAGTCAATTTTTAGTTTTATATGATTTATTTATGGGGTTAATAAAAGGCAGTTAAACAGCGCTGGGTGCGCGGGGAGTCAGGGCTCCTCTAACACGCACACGTATTACATCAGGCGGCTGGTTTTTATGTTCCTAAGCTAATACATATTCATCGCTGCTTCTAAGAAAGGCAGGGTTATTACAATTAGTTTCCGGAATTCGACCCCTTCCACTGGCGCATGCGTATCAGTTCTCGGTGGTCCCTCTGGGGGTCGTTTGGGCTGAAGGCTCACAGTCTTCCTCCCAGGCTTTGTCCTCCAGTCACCCTTCAGTTTCTTTTTCTTCCTTATTTGGTAAACTCTTGGCTGGATGTCAGAGACTTGTGTAGTCCCGTGCAATAGTTAACAGTCATTTTGAAACTCCTTTGTTCTCCTGTCTCCTAGATCCAGGTCCCAATGTTTACCTTTTAAACACTTTTTTTACACGAATTGTTGGACCATTGACACGAATTGCTGGACCATTTCTTACAGTCTGTTTGAAAATAGATGTTTTTTCCAAGCCACTAGCCTTCATTTTAAAATGTATGCAAGTGTAAAATGTCATGGCTTTTCTTCTGGCTTTATCTAGCAGCAGGAGACCATTATCTACTGACACTACCTGTTAAATAAGTGCAAACTGCCTGTAACTGCAGCATTGTACATGCCTGGGGGATTTATGTAAGCCTGAGCTGATGGCAGAGATGGACTTTAGAAAAAAAAAAACTAGAATGCCTTAAAGAGGCAGAGTTGATTAATCAAATCATGTCTTCATCTGAAAATCTTGTACCTGCCACTGACACAAATAACCTCCGAGATGATGATTGAAAGAGGATTCACGGGGAAAATATTCTCCCCTATCATTTTGTTAACTTTGTGCATTTGACAGCACATCACTGCGTCTAGACAGTTTCACGGGTAGGCTGACAATCAGCTGTCTGGCACTGACACGTGGTAGGTGAGATGCTACATACGCTTTTCCTCCAGATCGACTAGAGGAGAAATAACAGGAACATCAGCTGAAGGATGAGAAGATAGCAGCCAGGAATGGATAATCAGAAAGAAACCCAAGCACACGGGCTATCATTTCTCCAAGCATTACCAGGAGAGGGCAATTCATTCGGGGAGCATCAGAGCTGCCAGTGCCCATCAGCAGAGTCATTAGTGTTTGTGCTGGGCACTTATCTTGGGGGCAGAATGACTCCTGGACTCAAAGTCCACTCCAGGCATGTCTCCGCTGTGTTTCTTAAGAGTGGACAGAGTTCAGACTGACATTCCCCGACTCTCTTGATTTGAAGAATCAGTCAGCAATATGCAGGCGAGCGGAGGTTATCTTTATTCGGCAGCACTGGGTGCATGGGGGATCACTCCACCAAAGTCATGCACACCGAGGGGGCTTTTCAGTCCCCCCTTTATACAGGCTACTCATACCTATTCATTAGTTTTCCAAGAAATCGTTTACATATTCCTTACAATTCTGAGAATTCATTTACATATCTCGTGCCTGCGCAATGTCCTTGAGGAGTTGTCTCTGCACAGACTCTATTCCTTAGCGGCCATGTTTAAAGTTTCCATCTTCGCCACGTTGCATGTACCACAGGAATCTAAGACCAAATGTCCCTTCTAAAGATAACCAACCCAAGGACTTAGCAGTCTGTGCATCCGTCATGTGGCAATAAGGGTCCCTGGACATTTCCCGACTTTTAAACTAAACATAGGTGCGTCATCCTTTACATAAGTGGTACAGCATTCACTATTCACTCTTCCTCCCCAGACCGTGTAGTCACCTGTAATGCCAAGTTTGATGCATTGCAAAATCCACCCAGGACCTAGGTAAGCAGCCCGCCCTGAACTCTGTGTTGCTCTGGTTACGGCACTTGCAAACCCTGAGCTACTGTGTTCAATCAAAAGGTTTTCAACTCTGATTAAATTATAGACACATCCTGGAAAGGGTTTTCCAGATGATTCTTCTGTTTCTTTAACTTAAACAGGGCTTTTTTTTCTCACTGGTGGGCCAGAGGCAAGCTGAGCTTCATACACAAAATTTAACAGCAGTAATTGCACTCAATTCAAGGCTCTTCAAGGCTTTGCATTGTGATAAAGTCACTCATCAGAACCAGTCTGGGCTTCACAGGGCCAAAATTGTCAGCCTCTGTCCTGCAAAAGCACAAGCATCTATTGCCTGTGATAGCTAAGGAGAAGCCTATGGTTACACTCAACACAGTGAAGGTCAAAACTACACAAAGAGGGCAGCTGGGTCCTTGAGTCCAAAATTAACTGCCCAAACTTGCCTTAAATCCCCACCATCAGATTTAGCTCTTAAGTTTGATCGAGGCATTTGCATTTGTTCTGCAAAGAAAGACACAACATCCTTGGAACATCTCTAATGTCAGGTCTTGCCAGTGCTTGAGATGCAAACCGCTTTTTTTGGGGGTTGTTTTTTTTTTGTTTTAATCTTCAAGCCAGTGGATGGGGAGCAAGGCATTGCTTCTGAGGGATGTTTCTGTTTGTCTTCACTTGCTGTAGATTACAAATTGCTGCAGATTACTCTTTGTGTAAACTTGGAAAGCGATTTATCTTGGAATTAACATGTACAAAACTATTACTGGGTATTAGCCTCTCTCATTTTTTTCTTGCTCTTTGCAGACTGCTGCTTCTATTTATTTGTACATGGTGTGCATCTTCCATGTTTTCTAAGGCTTTCCTCTTTTGTAGCTCTTTCTTGCCCTGTTCCTTGCTGTGACATCTATCAACAGGCTGATTAAGTTCTGAATCTGACCTTTGCAGCCTATGTGCTGTGTTTTCCTTATCTCTGGTGCTTAAAACTATATGATCTGTAATATGTTTGCCTGCAGTCGTGTCAAACCTGCATGAAGAAGCTAACTGAGCTAGACTGCAGTTTCAGCTTTTGTTTGGTCACATCTATCAGAAGACATACCTCTCTATTTCCATTTCACTAGCAATACTACCCTAAAGCATTTAAGATCTCATTATGATATGGAGAAATAGTGTGAAATGGGGACAATGGACACCGACTGTGATTGTATATGTCTGCCCAGGAATGTGGGTATGGTGACGGGTCATGGGTGCGGTGTCTGGTCACATAGGCACACAGCTTTGAGGAGACGCCTACAGTTTTGAGGAGACGCCTGCCCTTCTTCCTCTGACAAAGGGGCTATTTATAAAAAGGATGAGAAAAGGATGAGAGACATCCCAATGCTATCTAGAGGGAGGGAGTGCTAAGTCTCCTTGCTGGAGAAGATCGGATGGTCACAAGGACATGAATCACCTACAAACCTGCAAGACCACCACATTCCAGGCAACGGACTGATAAGCTAATTAACATAGGAAGCTAATTAACATAGGAAGCGGGTTTAGGTAAGGAATATGTATAGGCGTTAATTGAATATTCATTTGTTTTATTGTATAAATGTGAGATGGTTCGTCACTTCGGGCATGCACGCTTGTGGAGGAGCGATCCTCTGATATGGAGAAATAATGTGAAATGGGGATAATGGACATGGATTGTGATTGTATGTGTCTGCTTAAGGAGTGTGGGTATGGTGACTAGTCATGGGTGCGGTGACAACTACAGTTTTGAGGAGACGCCTGCCCTTCTTCCTCTAACAAAGGGGAGAGGCCTGCCCCTCTTCCTCTAACAAAGGGGCTATTTAAAAGAGAATAAGAAAAGATGAGAGACATTCAAATGCTATCTAGAGGGAGGGAGAGCTAAGTCTCCTTGCTGGAAAGATTGGGTGGTCACAATCACCTGAAGAAGATCGGGTGGTCACAAGGACATGAATCACCTGAAGAAGATCGGATGGTCACAAGAACATGAATCACCTACAAACCTGCAAGACCACCACATTCCAGGCACAGGACTGATAAGCTAATTAACATACGAAGCGGGGTTTAGGTAAGGAATATGTATAGGCGTTAATTGAATATTCATTTGTTCATTGTATAAATGTGAGATGGTTCGTCACTTCGGGTATGCACGCTTGTGGAGGAGCGATCCCCCGTGCATCTGCGCGCAATAAACATACCTACTTTATAACTTTCGAGTTATAGAGTCTAATTCCGCACGTCAGTTTGGCGAGCCAGGCAGGAGGATTTCTGCTCGGCTGAGGGACCAGCTGCGGAGCGGACGCTCCTAGGCGCGCCCCGGGAGATTTCCTCGGAGGAGCCTCCTCTTCTCAGCTGTTCACCCGGGAGCAGAAGAGAAACCCCTGGATCCGCGGATAAAACGGTATGTTTAGTGACGGGGCGGCTGGTGAGACGCACGGAGACGTCCGGCGCGCAGCGTAGTCCCCAGGAGGAAAGGTACCTTGGGAGGGGGTTTGCTGACCAAGGGGTGGCCGCTAGCGATCTTGAGGGCAGATCGAGCAAACCCGAGGTTACTGCCCTTCCTAAAAGCCCGGAGGCCTCGTGACGGAAAGCGGGGGGCGGGACGGGATAAGGCGGAATCTCACAGGAACAAGAGGGACCTCACGGCAAAAGTAAAAGGGAAACTTTTGCGTAGGAAAAAGAGGAAGCTAAAAACTTCCTTTAGGTTGTCTTAAGAATTGGGGAATTCCTGGAATGTAACAACTGAAATAGCGCTCTGTGTCTTGTTTGTTCTATGTGTTGTCTTGTTATATGTTCAAAACTCGGGGTTATGAAACGTATGTTGTAAAATATTAATATTCTGGTAATTCGTGGCAAATAGCGGAAAACTTAACACTCTGCTTAAGACCAGGAAAAATTGGTTTTTGTTTGTTGTTTGTTTATTGGCAATTGTTCATTGAAATGCATACTTTGTGAACTGTTAGTGTTCCTAAGAGTTTGTACATAAGTGCACGGTACCGTATAACATACTGCTTGTGTGACTGCGGGCTGCCCGGAGAGTGTGAATGGTGTGATTGAGATGCGCATTTTGATTTTCCGTGTATAGCTTAATTATTTTGACTAAGTGTGAGTGCAAGAGTGCTTGAGACAGGCGTTTGAGTGCAAAACGAGTAAAAAGCTCTATCCGCGTTTCCAACCTTGGGTGGCTAAGGCGGCCGGAGAAAAACAAAGTAATTAAAATTGCAAAATGGGAAATGGAAGGAGTAAGCCCTGTGAAAAATCGCCTTTGGGTTGTATATTAAAACATTGGGGTGATATTGTAGGACAGGGTGGTACCGAAAATAGAAGGAAACTGGTTAAATATTGTAATCAGTGGTGGCCTTTGTATAAATTGGAGAGCGATGCGAAATGGCCTCAGGAGGGAGGAACGTTAGATTATAACACTCTCCTGCAATTAATGTTGTGTCTGAAAAAAGAAGGAAAATGGGACGAAGTATCGTATGCAGACATGTTCTTCGTCCTCCAGGACAAACCTGAGTGGCAAAAGGACTGTGGATTAGTACCCCCTCGGGATCCTATGGTACTAGCACTAGAAAGAGTGCGGGATTAACATCACCTGATCTTTGATTGTGGCTCTAGAAAAGGATAGGAAAAAACTGAGACCTAAACTAGAAAGATGTTCTTGTTGAAATTTTGTGTTAAAAAGCTCAGGTTGCGGTTCCTTCTGTGGAGCAACCAGAATGAAACACGTTGTAAGATATAAAAACTTGTACTGATGTATGTAAAACCTGAGGCATGCGTGTGTGTGTGAAGAATCAAAGACCCTGTGAAAGTGTGTAAGTGTTGGGGTGAGTTTGTACAAACCCCTGTACCCCCTCGAAGGTGCGACTGAATCATGCTGGGATGCATGGCAGGATGTTTGCCGTTTGCCTGCAACGGCATGATACGTAATAACAACAGACTTAAAGCAACAAGGAGCAGATTTGCATTCGGGGTAAGAAAGAGTTAAAACAGAAGTGCTGCTGCAGAGGCAGGCTTGTGTAACCTGCAGAGCAGGAAGAGCATCTCCTGCCCCGAACCCTTCTGCTGGGGAGGAGGAGGGGTTGCTATTGCTGACAATTGAGCAGAAGGACCTGACAATGTCACCCCAATTGCTGCAGCATTTGCAGTACAACAGGACCGGTAACGGCCCTTCTAGGGCAGGGAATGGGTACGAGGTGGAATTTTAGTGAATACAAAACCAACTTACTTGTTAAACTTCAGTTAAAAAAAAAAAAAAAAAAGTTACATTTGTGGGAGCTGCTGGCCACCAGGAAAACATCCTGAAACCTTTAAAGTACAAACTAAAAAAACAAATAAGAATGCCAAATTCACTAAAATCTTTGTTGGGATGAGATTTATTAGAACATCTAGACGTTTAAAGAAGGGGAAATGAAATTAAAAGTTAAATATGATCAAGTAATTGAAATATTGAGCTTATCTTTAATTCAGCAGAAAAGAGGAAAAGAGGACCTCCCTGAAGTAAGAGAAATTTTTAACCAGGTGTATCTGAAAATAAATTCCAGGAAAGGTGAAAAATGCTTTACCTGATACAGTAAAATGATAAGGGGGAGGCTTGCTCAGTTCAGATAAAAACAATATCCCTTGGTCAGCAAGGCTGTGGGGATATTGGCAGAAAAAGTGAAATAAAATACACTCTGTAGTAGTTCTACTAATGTAAATCTGTGTGTTTTGCCATGACAGTGACTTGTTATGGGATGTGCAGATGAAACTGCATTGACAACGAAGTACAAGGAATAAGGTTGGTCAGGTGCCTCCTACCATAGTCAAGGGCAAGACTGGGTTGGCCTCGGTGTTTGCCACCAAGAAGAATCTTGAGCTCCGCTGTTGGCTGCAACCCAGTAGGCGTTGAGCGGTGGGAACATATGCCATGCCAGACCTTGATGTGAGGCATGGCCCACTCTGAGGCACTGATTTGGAAATTGGAAACCGCCTGGCCGACCATGAGGCCAGACAAGTAACAGAGGAGGTAGGAAAGGAGGAATTAAGGATCCTTAATACCAGATGATAAAATCCAAACTGTAAGTACAGATCAAGAGCCAAACTATTCTAAAGAAAACTTAAAGGTAATTCAGGACATGAATTATAAAATAAAATTAAGTAAGTGGACTTATTTAAGGGATGGTTGTATAGTGGTACCATCCAATTTAATATGGACCACAGCCCTATTATTAATAAGACGCATTGGGGAGCTGATACTTTATATAAAAGTCTAAATCAGAAATTGAAAGGGCGAAACTTATATACTGTAATAAAACAGGTGACTCAGCAATGTGAAATGTGTTTACGCAATAATCCCAATACAGCAAATAAAATAAAACTAGGGAATGTTCTAGGGCAACATTGGCAGATCGATTTCTCAGAACTTCCTAGAAAAGGGGGGTATCGATATTGGTACTAATGGATACCTTTTCAGGTTGGCCAGAAGCCTTCCCATGCAGAACTGCTTAAGCCCGGGAAGTGACCAAAATACTACTCCAAGAGATAATACCTAGGTTTGGAGTCCCAGCAGTAATGTCCTCGGATAGAGGACCACATTTTGTGTCCAGAATAGTGCAACAGATCAGCCACCATCTAGGAATAGATTGGCAATTACATACCCCATACAGACCACAATCGAGTGGCCAGGTGGAAAAGATGAATCATCTAATCAAACAACAGATTGTCAAGTTAGGCCAAGAAACAAATCTAACTTGGCCCCAGTCTTTGCCATTAGCTCTTACACGAATTCGAACTAGACCAGAGCAAAAGAGGGGCTTAGCCCATTTGAAATTTTATATGGACGACCCTATGGGGTACAAAAGGGGATGTCTTCACAGATTGGTGAAGAAACAATGACTTCCTATATGGTGGCACTAAACAAACAATTAATAAGAATTGAGAAGCATGTGATGGGAACACGCAGTAGGGGTCTGGATGGACCTGTTCACGATATACAACCAGGGGACTATGTATACGTTAAGTGTTTTGCAGATAAAACCCTGGAACCACAGTGGACCGGACCTTTTCAAGTCCTACTCACCACCTACACTGCAATCAAGGTTGAGGGACAGAATTCTTGGATTCACCATACCCGGATTAAGAAAGCCCCTGCAACTTCGTGGAAAGTAACCCCAGATAAAAAAGAACTGAAACTCAAATTTACTCGGACAAATGGGAACAATGTGGGTGGCAAGTAAGTGAACCTGAGCAGTTGCGGATCCACCATATGGGAAGGGCACCACAACAAACAATATAGAACAAAAGAGTCTGGGACTGAGCCAGTGGCCAGTCTTGCCCAACTTGTTATTAGTAAGCCCCAACTCAAACAAAGATATTTTTGATCAAAACAGATTTTAACGTTTAGATTCTTAAAATGATCAATAGTGGGTTTAAACCATTTGTGTTTTTTTGTACCCTCTCTCTTGCCTACAACCAAGAGCCTGATAATTGGCCTTGGAATCATGCCCAGAAAAAACACACTGGAATAATGGGAAAGGTGGACTCAAAGACGAAACTAGCTATGGTGGTTTTTTCTGAAAATGAGGTGTACCAAAGGAATCAATGGGATCGGGAGGATGTACACAAAGTCGACCGATTATGGGGAAAATTAGGAGATAAGATAAAAGTAGGATGTCAAACATATAATGAAAAGGATAACACCAAGATTTTGGGAGACACCCAGATTAATGTCAGAAAGGTAGATAAGGAATTTACCCTTCTAAATACAACCATGTGCTTTAATTCACGGGAATGTTGGCACAATTTTACCTTAACCGAGCCCATCTTTATAATATGCCTAGGAAAGGAATCCCCAGGAACAGCTCTGACTTATAAGATCAAAATAACAATCATACTAACCACTGTTCCTACCACCACCACAGTTACAACAACCCCATTAACGCTTGATCTTAAATTAACTAAACCAGATCCAAAGATTTATACAATTGGACCATATGTAATCAGAAATACAGGTCAGCAACAAATGTTGTTTAACCCAGAATGGTCTCTTAAAAGAATAGAGTTAAAAATACAAGTCAATGTTTCTGATGTTAAGCCATCCTGTTCCCCCTTCTTACGAACCTCTTATGAGGGATGGACAACTTGGTTAAGAAAAAGGGGAAATATTTATCGAAACAGAATAGTGAGAGATGTAACTGGAATGTTGGGAACAGGACTCGGAGTATTAAATTCCATAGACTCAGAGGTGATAATGAATAAACTAGCCGCCACCACGGCCGATCTATCAAAACTACAACAACCACTAAAATCTTCATTATTGGCATTAGGGGCACACCAATGGTTGATATCGAAGGTACTCCCCAGGTGGGAACAAATAAACATGGAAGATCATCAACTCATCACTAAGGCATTAGGTGGTTTACAGGATGACGTCGCCCTGGCTCTAAGTTGTATCCAAGCCCAAATGTGGATGCAATCAATAGCTGCATCCATAATAAGAGAAGGAGAGGAAGGCATATTTCCTACAGAAATTCGAAAGATGGTTTGGGACAGTGCTACGGAGGTAGAAAGAAAACTCCAGTCATGGTGGAATATGGTGAACTTTACCTATGACCCCAACACACACACCATCACAGCTTTTGTGTTGACCATACATAATGCAGTAATAATTACCATACACCCCATTGTAGCCCTTGGAATTAACCATAATGGGGTGCTCCTATACCCTTTTGAACATAGAACATGGGCCAGAAAGACAGGCGACAAGTGGCAAACAGTAGATTTAGAATCTTGTATTATGCGAGAGCAGCAGGGCTTCCTCTGTGAAAGCAATACTATAATGGCTCAGGATACTTGTTTAGATACAGATCAGAAAATATGTCATTTCGAGGCCCGACCAAATGCAAACTTGAAAACAGTAATTATATATGCAGGGAAGGGATGTGCGTGTTTGAGAACTAAGTGTAACACAATAACCATAGATGGGGAGGTAAAAGAGACTGCACAGTATTCAAATTATTGTATTTGTAATTTTACTACTATCACAGGATGCGATTTTAGTTACTCAGCCCCAGTAGTGTCTCATCAATTCTTAAAATCCAATTTTACCCTATCACAGATAATAATTCCTACCCCCATAGGACTAAATATAAGCAGTATAAAAGAACTATTAAAACATGCAGATTTACAACGTATACTGGAAGAAACCAAAGAAAAGGGACATGAAACTCTTCTTATGGTCCATCATGATGTAGAGGGGATCAAGAAAGTTTTAAAAAAGGTAGAACAGGATGGAAACCATAATTGGTGGGATACTCTCTTTGGCTGGTCACCCTCTGCAACAGGAATTCTTAACACTCTGGTACACCCCATTGTGATCTTATTGATCAGTTTAGGGATTTCCTTAATACTAACCATTATGTTATATTTGTGGGTTTGGAGAATGTTTAAAAGGGTAACACTTATGTATGATGCTTTATATCATTCGGGAAGGCTGCTTAAGTAAAAGAATTTACTTAGTTTGATAGAAAAGGGGGGATTGATATGGAGAAATAATGTGAAATGGGGATAATGGACATGGATTGTGATTGTATGTGTCTGCTTAAGGAATGTGGGTATGGTGACTAGTCATGGGTGCGGTGACAACCACAGTTTTGAGGAGAGGCCTGCCCTTCTTCCTCTAACAAAGGGGAGAGGCCTGCCCCTCTTCCTCTAACAAAGGGGCTATTTAAAAGAGAATAAGAAAAGATGAGAGACATTCAAATGCTATCTAGAGGGAGGGAGTGCTAAGTCTCCTTGCTGGAAAAGATTGGGTGGTCACAATCACCTGAAGAAGATCGGGTGGTCACAAGGACATGAATCACCTGAAGAAGATCGGATGGTCACAAGAACATGAATCACCTACAAACCTGCAAGACCACCACATTCCAGGAAACAGACTGATAAGCTAATTAACATACGAAGCGGGGTTTAGGTAACGAATATGTATAGGCGTTAATTGAATATTCATTTGTTCATTGTATAAATGTGAGCTGGTTCGTCACTTCGGGCATGCACGCTTGTGGAGGAGCGATCCCCCGTGCATCTGCGCGCAATAAACATACCTACTTTATAACTTTCGAGTTATAGAGTCTAATTCCGCACGTCAATTACTGTCTGACCTTTCTTCACCTGTAAATGCTAAGGTCTGAAAAATCAGAAGCTTGCCTTGCCTGTGGCTGTAAGCTAGGAGTCCTTTCCTACTGCCATGTTTCATAAATATTGACAAATTACTTTTGTAGACCAATCTGCACAGTGCAGTAAATGTAGTCACTCAGACTGGTGGTTTTAAGACAGCTGTCTCAAGGAATCAAGGCTGCACATCTCAACTTTAAGAGCGGGGACTGCATTTTGGGAAGCAGTGACTTTAAAAAGGATTTACAGGTCACTGTTGAAAACACTGTGAGTATATATTCCCTTTTTACATAGTAGCCGAGAGGAAATGGGGCCTCTGAATGCATAAATAGAAAAGCAACCGAATAAAGACAGAGAAGTGTTCTAACACTAAATGTATTAAAGCACTGGTGATGGTTTCAGTGTCCATATTTCAAAAAGGAAGTTGAAAAGAGGATTTGGGATAAACATGGAGGTTTGGAAACCCTCCTTGCCGAGAAAGAGGAAAGAAATTCAGTTTAATTTGTTTATTTAAGCACAACACAGAAGGGCAATTTGCTCCTAATTGCCAAATACTTCTACACAATAAAGATTTCTATGTAAAGACATTCTAGCAAAACAAAACCAACTAGAAGGTATAACGAGATCTAATGGCATGAAGATGAAGCTAAACAGATCCCTTACAGATAAAAGAGAAAGGCTAACATTTTCACCACACCAACTCACCAGGCACTTGGTGGATCTCTCCCACCACAGGTTTGTAGTCAGAGTCAAGCTGCCTTTTCCATGGCCGATATACAACAGCTCAGAGCTGCAAATGTTACACGCTCAAAGAAGGATTCTGTGGGGGAAAGTTTTTTGCCTTTGAAATTAATAACATAGAGTAGATGTCTGTAATAAATTTGAAGACTCTGGTAAAATGCTGATTTTTAACCTCTCAGTGCCTCAAATCCTGCAGCCAGAACATGGCATCAGGACAATATCCTCCCATATATTGGTGAGAAGCCGACCTGTATTGGACATTTCCCGACTTTTAAACTAAACATAGGTGCATCATCCTTTAGATAAGTGGTACAGCATTTGCTATTCAAGATCCATAATAGCATAAAGAAAACTTTTACCTCAAAGGATTCTAAACACTTCTTCAACTAATATAGACAATATATACAGATATCACTTCCAACTTGGCTACCAATCTTGCACAGATGGTGTAGAAAACTGGGGTAAATCTCATTGAGACTAATCTATACAAACATATGCTTAATTAGCATAGTGCATCTTACACAGTGTAAAATAGAAACAGACTGTATTGCTATAACTGATCACAGCATAAATTGGTTTATTTTGATCCTTCCTAGGGAGGCACAAACTATTTTATTTTTTTTTATTTTGCAGATTTCACTGTAATGAATTAATTTCAGCTTGCTGGAAAAAAAGGAAACAGAAAAAGGAAATAAGGGTAATAGAAAAATTATTCATACCAAAATTTGCATTTACGTTGAATTTTGTTCCTACAACTGATCCCACTGCCTTTAAATATGTACACAAATCCTTGCTGGACCAGGGCCTACCAACAAAGCTATTGTCCCCCAGGCCTACTCACAAATTACACTTGTTTATTTAAGTCAATTAAAGATATACTTGTGTAAATCTCTTTGTAAACAAGGCTATTTCACTTTAATGATGGCTTATTTGGGGTTAGCATAAATGTGTTTCTAATCAACTTCAACTAATCCAAAAGAAAGGATGCAGACAGATGAATTGGGCAGTATTTGGAATAAGAAAGGACAGAGGGATAACCTGATGAAAACCAGAAATACTGACAACATAATTTTTTCTAATTATAAAACCCAGGAAAACAGAGGAAAGAAAAGCCACTTCCAGCGACTATTGACAACTGAAAGCAGGCATCCCATAGCTAGCAGTGAGTGGAGGGGCTATGTCCAAGTGGACCCCCAGAGAGCTCACACGAGGAGCCCCTGCCCCTCTCGAGCTCAGGAGGGAGCAGTGAGGTGCGGCTGGACCTGTGGCAGGTCCTGCAAAAGCATCTCGGATGCTCAGCAGTGTGCTTAACTGCAACCTCCACTGCCAGCCAGGCACAATCAAAACACATTCCCAGTTCAAGCAGTGTGAGACATCACTGTTCCTCGGCGCTGGCTGACCACACCTAAACTTAGGCGTAAAACTGCAGCTTTGATGCCAGGGGACTAGTATGAAATTGAGTTCACCGAGCTTATTATATCCATGATTGCATCCGAGCTACCAAGCTCCTCAGATGGACCCAGGCCTTCAGGATTTTCCTGTCGTGAGATCTTACTGTCCGATTGCATGAATGCTCCCGATCCATTTCAGCACAAAGTCAAGCAAGTTAATGCAGCAACAGAATTCAAAATTCAAGTGTTTCTCTGACTATGCCAAAGCTGTCTCTCCCAGCTCACTCTGCTTTTGGTTACTCAAGGCAACTGGGTTTATGTGCAAATAGACACTAGGAATTAAGATAAGTTAAGGTAGTTAAATCATTTACTCCTCAGAATTATACAGCGTAAATGAAGAATGTGAGCAGATATTTAGATCTTCTCATGCTATGCTCTGTATGCTACTTACAGGAGATGTTGCATAAAAGGATTACTGTCTAACTCACTTCCATCTGATAAATGTAATGTACTTTATAACACAAACACCAACCAGTTTCTACTGGGATGGGTCAGAAAGGCATATCTTTGCTTTTAGCGCATTATTTTGAATACTAGTTATTTCTTAAGTCCACTTTGACAAGGGTATAGGACAGACACAGCAGGCTTACATCAAAAGCTATCAATTCTTTTTGCACTGTGGGACCATTTCCTTTTCAATTTTTTGCTTTGCTTTGAAATCTCCTAACAGCCCAGTCTGAAACAACAGTGACATGTAATACTGGAAATATACTTATGCATTTCAGAAGAGGTAGTGTACAGATTTGAGTTTCAACATTTCAGAGGAAACTCAATACTGAAAAGATAAATAGAAGAGCAGAAATATAAAATGCCTTTTTATGTATTTTGCTGTTACTCCCAGCCTTCAGTCACAGTGTTTTTTAAAGTTTGAGGAGTACTTGGCTGTTGGGGCTCTTGCTGTATTGAATGATTATACTGAACTCTGAAGCAAGTGGAAAAATACTGAAGAAATAAGACGAGGTTACGGCCAGAACAGTGGGATGAAGAAAAAGGAGCAAATTGCAGATGTTTGCTCAAAACCAAGGCCAACGGGACGTGATAAGAGGAGCTGGGAAACCGCAGAAAGGAGCCTACATGCCAGAACAAGCAGAAACAGAAATCTTCCCAGTAAACAATTGTTAACCAATCATATTATTATACGCTTGTAAAATAGCCAACCACATTATTGCACGCTTATAGAATGCCTTATAAAAGTCTACCTGGTTTGTACAATAAACGGATCAGATCTTGAACTCTGTGAGTATTTGAATCTGACTCCCGCTCGCCCGAAATGCCCGCAGCACTTGGCCCTTTGCATATATTTAATCTACTATATGATGGTATGACTGAGTAGAAGTTTCTATTTATTTTGGAAATTTTATGCCTTGTGCAATGGCTTTCTTTTCATTTATGATGTTGAAGCTCTCCTCCAGTCACTTTAATGTAACGCCTGTTTGGCCAGTACTCCAGCAGTCAGAGGTCTTGAAAATCAACTGACATGCTGCTCATTATATGATGGGAAAAGCAGAGTGGGGTTTCTTCTTTAACCTTCTTCGTGCTTCCACAAGAAGTGATACAGCATGAAGCTGCTTACAAACTTCATGCGATATAAGAAGTGGTTTAAGCCCATATTTAACACTCTGAGGCCAAGGGAGATACAATCTCAATCCCAGAGGAGTTTTTTCATGCTGTTACCTACACGGGGGAAGTTTTTGTGAGTGTTGCACTGCTTGCCCCTGTGGCAGGCATTCCTGCAATGAGATGGAAAGGCTGTTTTCATGCCATTTGGCCATGAAGTAATGTGGCATGAAAGGGAATCTATCCCTTTCATAGTTTCCAGACCCAGCTTCTCTGTGTGCCATTCTCTTTTATAATCTTTTGCAGATTTGTGGAAGATGAAAGCTACCTTCACATAAGTTTAGAGAAGAAATGACATGCTCAGATGTCATTTACAATAAGCAGGGAAGCAGCACTGCAGTCACTGATGTAAGAGACAAAGCACTTATTGAAGTATATGCTAGTTAGTGCTTCAACAGAACGAGCTCCGAAATCTGCTACCATTTAGCAGTGGTTCTTCATGGATTTATGGTCATTTTTGTCATACATTATTTCCTGTCTTGAACGTCATGGCTCACCTTTTTATATCGCAACTCTGTTCAAAGCTCTTCCTTTTTCTTCCCCCCTCCCCCCCCAGTTTAACAGATCATTTTGACATGTGGGTAATAATGACCTCAACACAAAAACTATCTACTCTGCCTCCAACCCTTGCCTTGCTGGCATTGCACTTCACACTTGTCTCTACCTTCACATAGTGATATCTGATAGTGTTGGGTCATTTAGAAATCCTAGATGTCTTTGAAGTTATCTGATACTGGTGGTATATTTCTTTTACCTCTTAGTGTGGAGTGGCTGGAAGACAACGGACATATTATGAGCAATGCAGTCCAAGTAACTTTGTTGTAATAGCAGGCCGAGCAGGCCGAAGCTGTAACAAGCTGCAGCTGTTGTGAAGGACATATGCAAGGCCAAGAGAGACAAAGAATTGTGTACTGGCAGAGAGATAAGAAAGTTGGACAGAAAGATGAGAAAAAGCAGGATGCCTGCACAAGGGGGGAGCAGCATGTGGGCACCACACCGGGACCAGTCATAGGGGAGGTGGAAGCGTGTGAACGAGTAGTTTAACCTATCACCTTGTACATAACAAAGCCTGCGTAGCGTGTGTATTTTTAGCTGAGGGTATAAATTGGTGTGGGTCTATTAATAGCATCTGTAGAATATAAATTGCTGTGTATCCCTTAATGAAGTGACACTAACTTGATCATATTGGTCGTATAAGTTGTGTCTGAGCCTTCCGCATCAACATCTTAGTATCTTAGGATCTGGGCACAGCCTTTGGGAAGTCGACATGTATTCTCTGTGGCATAGTGCAACCAGCTGCCATTTCATCATGTTTTCTTTATATCTTAGATTATTTCTCTTGTTCTTTCTAGCAGACAGGTGACTGTGAAATACCACTGTGCTTTTCCTGTCTCTCTGTACAATAAAGCCATTTGTGAGGATGTTGATCCCTCTGACCCATGTTAGCATACCTTGTGAGAGATGCTGACACTCAGGTTGAAACCCAAATGGGACTGTCAACCACCTCTACCCAACCGCTAACGTCCAAAATATGCTGAGCTACATGGTTTAGTTAATAAGGCCTAGCAATATCCAGCTTTGGTATCAGGGACTGAGTTTTGCTGTTTGTTTTATCAAATGAAGTATTATTTCTGCAGTTGCAGGTGAGTGGCTAGGAGCCCTTTCTAGGGCGATGTTCAAGCTGCAGACACACATTGCCTGGCTTCTCTACTGCAACCATGCTTCTCAGGTAACTTCTGGGCTCTGTGGTTTGCAGCCCTGATGCTGCCTTCCCCCATTTGCTTTATTTCTACTGCTGCTTGCAGTTTCCTTTCCTAAAGAAAGGAGGTTTATGCAAACATTGTTTTTTTGTGTCAGCCTCCCCTGCTATAAGCTTGTCAACCTTTTGACCTATTTCAACCAAACCCAACAGAGACGCAGAGCTTTTGGAAATACAAGGTCTGTCAAGTTTCATGGCAAACAGGGGCTGCATTAGAAAAGAAAAACCTTGTTAGTGAGAAGAGAGTGCCCAGGAGAAAGGCAGAGAACGTTCAGCCCTTATCAACACTGTTTGGCTTCCTTGGCAGTAGAGAAATGGTGGGCAGCTGGCCAGCCAGTGCGCGCATAGCCCTGAACCAGCCATAGCATGTGCTGCTCTGTGTCCAGACGGCAAGCCAGTAAAAGTAGGTTGGGGACATGGAAGAGAGCTTTGGATATATCGGAAGTCAGCCTCAGGGATAGAAAAGGAGAGGGGGCTGTGGATTTATTGCAGCGGAGAGGTAAAGGGAACATCTGACACAAATCCACAGAAAAAATGAGCTTAATTAACTTGCTGTCCATGTAAAAAAAAATCCTCTCTGAATGCAGTGAAACCTCCACAAAGCAAGTGCTGTGCTGGCTGAATAGCCTGTATCTGTTTGCAGGTACAACATACGTGGAACACCTCTTTATCTTTCAAAAACATGATGGTAATCTGTTAGCAGCTCTGCATTGTCTGCAGCAGGTATCTTCACCGTTTTACTTTTGTGTTTATTTCATGACCAGCCTGAATCTCAAACTGATGGAACTGGGGAGAAAAAAACCAAGCCCGAATAAGCTACACGTCTGCTTCCAGCTGGGGAAATTCAAGCACAGATGAGGCAAGAGGGAGATTTCTGTGAATCCACATCTATCACTCTGTCAGAAGGGCTAAATGATGGGAGAGGTGCCTCACCTGGCTCCTGAAAATACCAAGTCTGTTGAGATGGGACACGTGCCCAAGACGCTGAATCATAACACCTATGTCACCGAGTGCAGAAACTGTTTCAGTCTGGAAGAAGGGGAGCATATCTCTGGAAAGCAAGCTGGTGTGTCGGTGAAATGTGACCTCACATATAATAGAAGTAGCTTGGCAGTCGAGATGTACAGAGCAGGGAATAAGGAAAAGAATCAAAAAGTGGAAGCGGAAAAGCAGAGCATCTCCCACAGATTTACAGCAAAGCAGGAACAGTCCTTTTCACCCAAAGAAATGCCGTTAAACTCCCATCTTGTGGCTTCCCCTGATGTGCGGAATTAAACTCTATAACTCAGGATAGGTTATAAAGCAGGTATGTTTAATTCACTGGTGGGCATCAGGGTGGATAATTCCAAAAGCACCTGCTGCCCCGATTTCTTTGTGTACATGTGATTTAAAGTATACATTCATACATATTCAATAGATGCCCGAGAATAGGTTAGGTTATCAGCACACAGAGCATCCCAGGTCCACCTTATCAGTACAAAGGGCCCCAGGACCGGGCCTAATTTACAAAGTCATACTGTGAAGCTCCTCTTTGTACATACAATGAGAGTTTTAATTATTCTAAGTTTTCCATATCCTATTAATCTAGTTATTTCTAAGCTTTCTGTCACCCACTTGTGCCTCAGGGAACCTGCGGGGCATCACCACAAGGACCTCTGCAGCCAAAGCAGCCATGAGTTTCACACGCCAAGAGGTCCTCGGCCGCCCAGTTGTGGGCAAATGGCTCTGATTTACTTGCGGTGAGCCTGGGCATTTACCTCGGTGCAGGAATTTGATTATATTATTACACCATTACCACAGCACAGGTGGTTCAAGCTGCAAAATTCTACGGAAGGCAGTCACTAAAAGAAAAAAACCCAAAGTCCTGGAGCTGTTGTGCCATCACAGGAGATGGAGCCTCGGGCAGTTTAACTCTGGCTCAGGCTGAGATCACAGAAGCAGGGCCATGCTGACCGCACTATAGCTGCGGGTACACAGTGGCCTTGTGTCCCCTGAGGGGCCACCATGGCTCACGCCCTGCTCGACCCTCTCAGGGAAGGGTTTTCACCCTCCTTTGCCCAAGGAGCATGTAAACTTAGATTTATTGGCCGCTCGAGGACAGCAAGCCCGGGGGTATCCCCTCACCGAGCTCCCCGCAGTGCCTGAGGTTATTTCTGGTGGGAAGGAGCGCACT